>NW_003315820.1:0-99944 GCF_000151355.1 Fusarium vanettenii 77-13-4 | reverse complement strand
TTATATATTACCTTATATAAGTCTTTATTATATTATATTCTTATAATATTAATAGAGTTATATTAATAAAAAACTTAGTATCTCTTTATTTTATACTATAGGTATAATTTATTATTAGGCTAATATAATAAGGGAATTAAAAAATAATCTTATTTTTTTTTTTTTTTTATACTTTTTATATTAATAGTATTAATATAATATCTATGAGATACTAAGGTATTCCTTATATATTAGGTAGATTTATATATTATCTTATATATTAAATAGTATTTCTAGGTATTATAGTTTGTTAGAGAAACAGAATATACCAACTATAGCTAAAACTTCTTATATGACTTTCTTTTAATAACTTTCGAAAAAGAGATTTTATATACTTTCTCGTGAATTAAATACTATATGAAATAATAAGGGTAAATAATTAATTAATAGTAATAAAGATCTTCTTAAGAAAAGAGCCCTTAAGCTCCCCGTTCTTAATCTAATCCTTAAAGAAGATAATAGTAATAATAGTTAGGGCCGCGGCCTTAGCCCTTTTCTATATATAGGAAATTGCCTAATGGCCCAAAATGGCCTAGTATACCTCTCCCCTAACTCATAGCTCCCTATAAGGCTTTAATACCTATCCTCACGGTTCCTAAAAGCCTTATTAATCCTAGATACTTCTTTCGCCTATTTTAGCCTATAACCTCCCTAACTCGATTTCCTACTTACTAGAGTGCTTATAAACTATTTAATTATTCGCCTTAGCTTCTTTGCCGCTTTTTTATTCTCTCGTCCTTACTCTCCTTTAAAGCTATAATAAAGGCCTATAGCTATATAGTTACTTATATAATATTATCCTACTAGGATAGTCTTATAAGACCTACTAGTATATAAGTTATATAGTTCCTAGTTAATAATCGCTATATAGGCCGGCTTCTTACCTCCTTAAGCTAGCCTTTTAACCCTAGAAATATCGATATAATCTTCGTGGCCGGGCCTATTATTCTCTTTACCGGAGTATATTTATTATTACTCTTTAAAGTTAAGTAAGTAAACTATTTAGCGCCCTAAATATTAGGTATAATATTAATAATATAAGGCCGCCTATCCTTATACTTACCTTAATTATAACTTATTATTATTTAATTAATTAGTTTATTGCCTCCTTGAGCCCTTAGCTTAGATTCTTTTCCTCTAGAGCTTAACGATAAGCTCGACTATATATACTTAGAGCTACTCTTCGAGGAGGGGCATAGGCGCTTTAGGGTACCTAGCGAGAGGGACTTTAGAGGCCCGCTTAGAGTCTAAGGGTCCTTTATCTTCTTAGGAGGTACCGGGGTAATAGGCTTACTTATCGCTATTAATACTATTAACGGGGGGAATTATAGGAATTTAATTAATTACTTCTTATAGTTTAATACTAGGTTTATTAGCTTTTTTATTATTGCCTTTGACCCTAGGTTAGGTACTTTAGAACTCGATGAAGAATCTAATAAGATAAATTCCCCGCCTTTAAAAATTAATATATTATCCTTAATTTTAAAGTCTTAGCGCTTATATTATTTAATTAGATTATTAGGTATATCTATAAGGACTAGAGCTATAATAATAGCTAATAATAGCCTAAGTCTTCGCGGAAGAAATACCTTATCGCTAGGATTTATTATTAGGGCTAGGATTAAGCGATTAATTGTCTAGTTATTAATAATATTAATAGATTCTAGCTCTATGGGTATATAACCTCCTATATTAATATAGAGCCATTTTATAGCTCTTAATTCATCGGGGAAGCTTAGTTTATACTTAACTTCGTCTATATAAGTCGATTAGTGCTTCGCAAAAGGTTTTCTTCTAGTTTTATATAAATAATAGCTATCTTAGATCCTAATCTTATTAATAATTATAGTCTAAAAAATACCTTTAATTACTTCTATATTATCGTCGTATATAATATCCTTAGACTTTCCTATGCGGGTCTAGGAGTCTAATATCTAATTACGGACTAATAGATTAAATAATCCTATTGGTTTATTTTCCTCTCTATTGATCTCTAGGGTCGTGGGGGGGTAAAGTTAAGTAAGTATGTCTATACTTAATCCTATTAACCCTCTAAGGGTCTAAAAGAGATAAAACGAAGATAAAAGGCTATACTCCTAGGCTCCCTATTGCGGAGTTAGTAGGATTACGTGAAAGTTAAAGTCATAAGGTTATCTAGCTACTATAAGGTGCTCTCTCTAGGTAAGGGAGATATTCTTTGCTTGAATTATCTAATTATCTAGTAGGGTATTAAAGTAGTAGAGGTCTACTTTCTTCCTATCCTAAATAAAGGTTATAAAGTGGGCTATCTCCTAGGCCCATAGAACCCTATGTCGAAGTAGGCTTTAATCCGGTTATAATAATCTAGTAGGTATAGCGTAGGGGTATTCTAATAGGAATTATACTTTGATTCCTTCCCGGGGATCTTAATCTTATACTTAGTAATTATAATAACCTTCTTAAGCTTATTCGCGAGTATTTATAATACTCCTCTAATTAAGATATTAAGTAATATCTTATCGTTATAAGCTAGATCCTAGTATAAATACTAAAGGCTTTTAATATAGTCCGCCTAGGAGATATTAAAGGTTAGGTTCTTAAAGTAGCTTCGCTAAAGCTTAATTTTACCTAGCTTTTGATTAATTAATTACCGATCGTCTATTATATAAGGGTACTCGAAGGTTACTAGGTCCTAGTAGTCCTATTCCTTATGAGGCTAGAAGAATAGTAGTTATTTGTTATTATATAATTCGGGAATTATATTAGTGATAGTCTCGTCTTTCTTAAGGAAGCTTCTTTACCCGCTAATACCTTTGACCTAGGTAATTAAGTAAGCTTACTTTAGCTATATGCTTATATACCTATGAGGGCCCTTAGGGGTAAAGAATACGGTCTTTAGTAGTATCTTAATAACTTATAGGGTATAGATTAGGGTATCGTGGTTCTTTTTTATCTTTATAGCGGGTATATAATATAGTTATAGTATCGTCTTATCTAATTAAATATAGAAGGACTTAATACTCTTTATAGTAATAATCTTTAAAGAGGTATAGGGGTCGTAATAAAACTAATTATTAGATTTATCTTAATCTAAGGGTTATTAGATAAAGGATTCTTATCTATTTAAGCGTCGATTATAGTTATGCGAAATAAATAAAAGGGTATTTATAGTTTAATTAGTTAGTTTATAAAGAGGCAGGAGGGAATAAAATAAGTTTAGGCTTTATCTATATAAAAAAAAGAGATAAAATATTACCTATGCGGTAGGTATAAAAAGAGAAGGTCGGCTATTTAATTACTTTAGTGCTAAATAGTTTTTTTATTACCCGCGAAGGTTAGTCGTGATTTATAGTCTTATGCGTAGAAGTTACCCGAATAGGCTACTCTTTTCTAATATATCTTTTTTCCTTCTTATATATTTAACCTTCTATACTCTTTATTCTTCCCTCCTCTTCCTTTTTAATTTTATACCCCTCTATACTTTCTAATTAATTAATTTATTATATTTATATCGCTTCCTTAAGAGGTTCTTATTACTAAGCGATAAAATTACTTTCTTAATATCTAGGCTATTACTAAAACTTAGATTTTATATATCGATTTTTAGAAAGGTACTTCCTCGTAATAGAGCGATTATAGTAACTTTAAGATTACCCCTTAAGAGGCAAAGAATACCTATCTTCCTTAGGCTTATTCTTAGATCCTCTCTACTCTTAATACTCTTTTTAACTAAATAATTAAATAGATCCGCGAGTATCTTAAAGTTTAGATTTACTCTCGCTTTGCTCTTAATTGGGATAGTTATCCTTTATATATAGAGCTCGCTTTTAATAATAGCCTAGGTAAGAATCTAAAGGCATATATAAAAATATTCTTTAAATACTATAGTACTCTCGATAAGGTTATAGAAGAGCTTATTTCTCTAATCTCTAAGTATCTTCTTTAGCCTATCTATATTCCTACCGATTTTGCCTATCCTCGCGGTTAATTCTTTAAGTAATTAATTATATGCCTTAAGCACTAAAAGGCTCTTAGAATCGCCCTTCTTAATTATTATAACCCTATTTTTTATCGCTATTACTATTAATTATACTTAATAAATATTAGCTAAAATAAAAAATATATCTTATATCCCTTCTTGAATTATATCTCTATTAAGGGCTTTATAAATAGGAAGTATATTAATTATATTTAGTATTAAAAGCCCTATAAGTAGGAGTTTATAACTAGGTATTAATTAAAGTCTGCTATAGAGGGTCCTCTAGAATAGCCGCTTCTAGGAAAAGAGACTCTAATAAATTTACTAGATAAGGTTTTAATTAATTAATTAAATCTAATATCTTATCTTTATATTTCCTATAAGTACCCTTTAATTAATAGGTCTACCGAGATAGATTATTAACTTCTTAATGAGTTGCGAGGACTTACCCTTAAGGAGAGGGCTAATAAGACTAGTTTTTAGGAGGCGATATATTTCGAGTAATTATAGATTCTAAGTAGGCATAGCATAGCGTTTTTATTATTTTAGCCTACCTTATAGCGAGGCCTAGTTTTATATCTATAATTACTTTTTAATTAATTAATTATTTCTAGCTACTTCTAATATTTTTATTAGGACCCTCGTCTATTCCTAGCTACTTTTTATTACCCTTATATTAAGCCTATTTTTTAAGAAATAATAAATTTAAGTATTATATTTAAAATATTATAGATAGTATTATAGCTATCTCTTATTATATCTAGCCTATCCTAGATAGTATCCCTTATATCTTAGGCGGTATTCCTAGTATCTAATTAAATATTTTATATATCCCTTATAAAATAAAATATCTAGTTTTATTAAAAATTTCTAGTAATTATATTATAATATAAAATTTCTCTTTTTTTTTTTCCTCCCCTACTAAAAACCTAAGGATCCTTATAGGTTTTTAGTACTAATTACCTATCTCGTTATTTCTCCTTAGAGACTCTTATATTAAGTAGCTTACTTAGTAGTAAGGCTAGGAAGTTAAACTTCTATACGTATTAGAGTCTATCTCTTTAGGTATTATATCTTACTTTTCTTACTAAGATCTTCCTCCCTATTATCTATATTATCGCTTTCGCTATTATTTTTTTAATTAATTATTTAATTAGTCGAATTCTTTATACTCCTTATTACTTATATATTCTCCTCCCTTTTATATCCCTTAGAATTCTCTTTTTCCTCTTAGAACTTCTTAAGGGCTTCTTTTTTATCTAATTCTCCTTCTTACTAACTATTCTCGTCCTTTATAAACTTCTTTAGGTAATCTCTATAGATAGATTTAATAACCCTATAGCTATTAAGCGTCTCTAGCTTATAGTAATTCGCTCTATCGTAATATTTAAAGATACGAAATAGACTATATTATTTATACGCTATCTTTATCTTTATTAATATATTAATTAATTAGGGAATATTAAATCTTAATATTAAGTCCCTAACCTTTAGGGGGGTCTTTCTTAGCCTATAAATATTCTTTTTATTTTATTTCTTCGCGATCTTTGCTTAGAATGCCCCGATCTTTTATTATACTACCTCTATATCTTTATTTTTCCTTTCGAGGACCTTAATCCTCGCTAGGACGAGGTCTTCTATTATAGCTATATTATCTTAATTAATTAATCGCTAAGTAGGAATATTAACCTCCAGAGGGTATACTAGCTCTTAGCCGTAGATAAGGTAGAAAGGGGAGTATCTATATAATGCCTTTATAGCTATTCTATCAGTAAATAATACTTTCTCTAGGTTATTATATTAATTTACCTTCCTTTTTTTCTTTAATTTCCTTAAAGCTATTAAAAGGGAGTAATATCCTTATTTATTAATATTATTAGCCTTAGCGTTATATAGAGATATTTAGATTTTTTATACTCTTAATTCTTTAAGTAAGGGTAAGAATTCCTTCTTAAATTCGGGACTATTATCTATAATAGCCGTAGAAATTATACTAAATTAATAAATAAGGTTAATTATAAAGTATTTTAGCGCTATAGCTAAGATCTTTTTTAAGGGAATTACTTCTACTTATCCTATTATATCGCACCTTGCTTTTACTAGGTATTTAAATCCTTAATTAAGGGGTATATATTAATAATCGAAATAAACCTTAATTATAGGATTAAATAATTAAGTAAACTAGATAGCTTCTAATAGCCTCTAAGGGGTATATACCTAATAAGTTAGATAGTACCGTATTGCTTTTAAGATCTAGCTCTATATATTATTCTAGAAGTATCTCCTCTTCGTAAGGTTATAGGTTATTTTTCTCCCTTTATGGCTATTATTAATATAGTATAATTTAATTAATTTCCTTTATATTAATAGATTATTAATTACTAATAGGGGTAAGTTATAGTCCCTTTTTGCTTATTTCTAGAGTTATTGCCCTTAGATAAAGAATATAAGGGCTTTTCTCTTAAATTATTATAATTACGAGTATATTAGCCCCTTAGGTTTCTCGAATATATAGAGGTATTTAGCTATATCTTTATGCCCCTGCGAGTAAGTATTATCTAAGACGCTAGGCTTATTATTAATATAGACTAAGTTAAGATAGAGGTTAATAAAATCCTTAATATCTCCTTTAACCTAGGTATCTATTTAATTAGATAATCTCGCGTATTTTTATAATAACCTATCCGCTATATAGTTCTTCTTTCTAGGTATATATCTAACCGCGAAGTTAAATAAAAGAAGGTAGCTAATCTATCTTAAAACTAGGGATCTAGGGATATTATTTGCCTTGCTATTAATTTAGTGGACTAGTACTTGCGAATTAGTCTTAAGGACGAAGGGGATACTATATATTATGCCTCTAAGGCGGCAAAATATATAAAGGACTACCTTATATTCCCTCTTTATTATATTATACTTAGTCTCGGCTAGGTTTTATAATCTAGATTCGAATTAAATTAGCTTTTATTTTTTATTAATTAATTATATTAAAATGCCTCCTTAGCCTAAGAGGCTTATATCGACTATAAGGATTACCTCCCTAGCTTCTTTGGAGTAGTTAAGAGTAATAAGAATCGGCGGTGCTGTAATTTTCTTTTTTAATATCTCTATAGCCTCTTTTTAGTCTACTCCCTAGATAAACTTAGTATCTTTCTTTAATAGATTTATTAAGGCTTTTATAATCTATGTGAACTATTTGATTTATTAATAATAGTACCTAATAATACCTAGGAAAGATCTTATTTCCCCTATATTAAGGTAAACCTTTTACTTTAAAATCTTTATAACTTTCTTTTCTTTTAATTTCCTCCCGTAAGTTCTATAGAGGTATTTAGTTATTACCGCTATTATCCTATAAAATTAAGACTTCTAGCCTATAACTATATAACTAGATAGCTTAATATTTATTAGTACTTTATTAAGGTTAATTAAATACTCTAGAATAAAATAGCATATTCTTAGCGCTATTTTTTCTCTATTATAGTCTATTATAGGTCCCTTAATATAAATATCGTCTAGGAAGAATTAATATATATTAGGGATAAGGTCTCTTAGGATTTAAAGAATATTCTAGGTGAACTAGGCGATTAAATTTATAGCTCCCTGCGGCAATATATATATCCTTAGTAGCCTAATTAGTATTATAAAGCTAGCTAGGTCTTTGCTGACCTTTGCTAATTCTATCTAATTATATCCTAAGAAGAAGTCTAGAAGTAATAATATCTTATATATAATAAAATCCATAGAGAACTCATTATAGCCCGGAGGAATAAGGCTATCCCTAATTATATACTTATTTATTATTATAGCCGAATTAATTAATTAAAACTAATTATCCTTTTTCTAAATAAGAAAGAATAGGTTCCTATAGGGGCTATAGCCTTCTTTAAGGATTCCTCTCTCTATCTAGGTTCTTAGAAGCTTAATAACTTCCTTCTTATATCCCTTAGGAATAGGTATACCTTTTGCTTACTAGGCCTTATATTTAATTACCTTAATAACCTATAGCGGTGCGATAAATAGGTCGAGTTTCCCATATTTTAAAAATTCCTATATAAGTGCCGCCTCTCTATTATATATAATCTCGAGGAATATATCTAATTCTTCGTATATAAGGGTATTATCTACTTAATTAATTAGTCCCTAGAGTCGCTCTTTATAAATCTAGGTTCTTTACTTAATATCTAAGAACTTTAGCGTAATTTAATCTTAGTACTTCGAATCTTCTTAAAGCTTCTCTTTTACTCTTTCCTATTTCTTAGCTTTTTACTTAGGGTTACCCTCTAGGGTAAAGCTATCTAATAGGATATTATCCCTTAGGTAAATCTTAATACCTTTCCTTTTATAAAGAGTATTAACTAAAATCTCCTTTAATTTACTCCGGTTAAGTAAGTCTTTTCCCTTTTATATCTTATATTTCTTTATCGCCTATCTTTTAATTAAATAATTTATATCTTAAAGGGCTATATAGTATTACCTAATTATCTCTATTTTAATAATACTAATTACTTTCTCCCCTAACTCCTAACTTAATTACTATAGTAATATCGGGATATTATTAAGTCCTAAACCACTCTCCTAATTAACCTTAGGTTTAGATAGAAGGTTAATATTTATTTTAATAATATATTATTATCTATACTATAGTTTAGCGCTTCTTATTTAATAGAGCCGGCAATAGGGGTAACTACTTATATATTACCTAGCTAGCAACGAAGAAGCATAGAACTATCCCTAGTCGAATAATTAAATAATATCTTTACCGAGCGGATAAATAATATACCGAGAATAAAGGGAATTAAGATCCCCTTAGAGGGCGCTATATATATCCTCTGCTAGATCTATATATTTCTAAGGTATAGCTAGATAATCGCTTAGCCGAGTATAGTAACTTTATCTTAGGAGAAAGAAGTAATTAAAGCTCTTATAGTTATAACCTTAAGACTATAGGCCCTCGCGAGCTCTTCTAAGATAATATTTCCTTCGGAGCTAATATCTATTATAGCTTTAATAACCTTGCCTTCTATATTATTAAGTTAGACTAAAATCCGGGGCAGCTCTTATAACTATATAACTATCTTACCCTAGCCTTATAATATTAGCTTAATAGTATTAGTCTTCTAATTAATTAGTTCGTCGTATTCGGTAATAATCTTATCTATCCCTATAGCTTCTACTTCGTCTTAGCGCACTTCTATAGTCCTAGTCTCTTTATCCCTTATGCCTATATTAATAGTAATTATATAGTCGCCGAGCTATAAGTCCTTTATGACTTTATTAGCTTATTTAATTCGGGGTTTATTATTAATAAGGATTATATTTATGCCGGCTCTCTTATTAATCTCTGCCTAGTATAACTCCCCTTAGTCTTATTTGCTGATTTAGATCGCATTTATGCCCTAAGGCTTCTAATTAGATAATCCTTATATCTCTCTAGTAATATATAGGGCGGGTTTAATATAAGTAATCTATTTAATACTATTAATAATATCTTAATAATCTTCTGCTATCTCTCTCCTAAGTTATAGAAGTAATATAAAAAGCTTATTTATTATAACTAAAATCTTCTTAATTTAATACTTATCTCTTAGCTCTTATAGGATAGAGGCCTATTTCTCTTTAAGTATCTAAAATCTCTAGTTCTTTTCTTTATTAGTCATAGGTGCTCTTTCTACTAATATAGACTTCCGAATAGGCTATGCTACTTCTTAGGCTTTAGCGATATCCTTAATATAGACCCTTTTCCTTACATTAGCATTAATAGCTATAGTGGTCATAATAAGCATCTAAAGCTCTCTAGTGCGATTAAAAGGCATAGTCTCTTTATTAACTAAAATAATATTAATAGAGGTTCCTATCGGTAAGTTCTAGCTATCTAAGATATCCTAGTTTCCCTTTATAATATCCATAAGTAATTAATTAAATCCTATAGGGGACTTATATGCCGGTCGGTAGAGGTTTATAGCCTTAGGGTTCTTTTTAATCTAGTCATCGATTATAATATTTTTTTATTAGGTTAGCTAGAAGTTAATCCCTATGCGATTAAATTATTCTATCCTTTTAACTAAAGGAAATATATCTAATTTTAGGAAGCGGCTTAGCTAGTTATAAATTAGCTTATAGATCTTAAATCTCCTAAAGGCATAGATTAGGTTTAGCGGTAATATCTTATTAGACTTTCCTAAGAGAGCTACGCTACCTTATAGGTTATAACTTGCGATCTTATTGCTCTTATTATAAGTAAGGTCTATATAGTTACTTAGGAAGTAGTTTCTCTCGCTATAATACTAGTATATTATATTATTCTAATAGCTACCTCGCCTAAATTTATATATTATAGTTATATAGAAATTCTAGTTATTATATATCTAATTAAGTGATATTATATTTATCTTAAAAGCCTAGGGCGCTCTTAAGGCTACCTACCTATTATATTCTCTCTCGAGGATCTAAGCTAATTATAATTAAGATTCTTACCTTTTTACTATATTAATTATAAGTTAGCTAAGCTATGCTATTAATTAGTCGATCTTTAAGGTTATTATTTTATTAGATTCTTTCTTAAGGATCTTTAGGGTCTTAGTTATCTTTATAGAAGGGCTTAGGCTCCTAGGAGGAATTAGGGCCTAAGTAACCCGGTAGGTATCCTCTCTACTCTAGGGGCAATAAGTCTTTTAAATCTTAATCTTATTTTTATAGTATTATTTAATTATTTAGGTAAGTATATAATACTTTATAGTTATAAGTTCGCGGATATTCTTATTATATTTTTTATAAATACCCTTAATAATCTTCTTAGGGAGTATTTTATAAATCGCTTTAAATTAGCTCTTAGATATCTTTTAGTTACTATTAATCTACTAGAAGAGATATTAATGCTTATTTAGCTATTTAATAATAGCATAGAAGTCTACCTTTAGATAGGTTTTATTAAGTATTTCTAGTTTCTCTTTAATAATCTCTAATTAATTAGAATCTTTATTCGCGAAGGCTTTCTTTAGGCTCTCTTAAGTAGCTTCCTAGTTAAGTCTATCTATAGCTTATTAGGCCTCCTTTTTAATCTCTAGATTAATATATAACTTAAAAAGAGCTACTTTCTTATCCTTAGAGATATTTATAAGTTCTACCTATTAATTAAAATTCCGGAGGTACTTAGTTATATCTTTTCCCTTAAAGAGAGGAAATAGGTTAAGAGGGATAATAAAAGAGGGACTATTTAATCCTTTAGTTAAGATCTTAAGGAGGAGTTTATTAACCTTATTATTGCCTTCGGTAGCCTTATTACCTCCTATCTCTAGACTCTGGCCTTAGATACTATTAGATCTCTTCCCGAGGTTAATACCTTTATCGTTCTAAGCTATAATTGCGGAGATAGTAGTCGCGGTAATAAGTAATTAATTAATTAATCCTTAATAAAAATAGTCTTTTATCTTAAGATTCTTAGTCATAGTAGTATAGAGTAGGTTAATTATAGAGGCTTCCTTAAATATCATAAGGATAAGGATAAGGGTAATAAGAGCCTTACTCTTCGTAACTATCTAAATAAGAATTCTTATTACTAAGACCTTTTATTGCCGCTTAGTTAAGAATCCTCTAGGCATCTTAAGTAAGGCTAAATTACTAGTCTTATTAAGAAATATAATTTTCTATTTTAATTATGCGTTATTATTATTATTCCTCTCCTTATCTATAATAGGCAAATACCTTTATCTCCCTATATTTACCTTTTATAGGGTATTCTAGGGGTCTATTTTAGCCTTGACTCTTTAAGGGAATTTAATTAAATAATATCTTAAAATCCGGGGTTAAGGGAGAATAAGATATATTTATAATTAGTCTCCCTTCTTAACTAAATAACTTCTTAGGGTCTCTCTAATTCCTACTCTTTTCTTACTTATAATAGTTTTTAGCGTTTTATTCTCTTCTAGCCTAATAGTAGTAGTTATATTTATAGTTTATCGATTAGTAATATAGAAGTATACTCTTTTATCTAATTAATTAAATCGCCTTCGAGTAATATATCTTAGTAATTATAGAAGTAAGAGTATTAAAAGATCTTATATAGGGGCATTAGATTTATTAGAGAAATAAAATATATTAATTATAGCTAAAATTTCTTATATAATTTTCTTCTAATGACTTTTAAAAAAGAGATTTTATATACTTTCTCGTGAATTAAATATTATATAAAATAATAAGGGCAAATAATTAATTAATAGTAATAAAGATCTTCTTAAGAAAAGAGCCCTTAAGCTCCCTATTCTTAATCCGATCCTTAAAGAAGATAATAGTAATAATAGTTAGGGCCGCGGCCTTGGCCCTTTTCTATGTATAGGAAATTGCCTAATGGCCTAAAACGGCCTAGCACGCCTCTCCCCTAACTCAATAGGTTCTTAATTATTATTTAGTAATATATATAGATATATATATCTTATATATTAATAATATCTATATATTCCCTTGCGGTCTAAATATATTATTTCTATAATATATTTTAATATTAGTTTCTTTATTTATTATAGAGTTATAAGTAGTATTCTTCCTTTTATAGATTATTATCTATCCTAGGATTCTATTAATTCTAAATCTAGGCTATTACTAGTTATTACTAAGCCTTTATTCCGGCGCTATAATTAAGATTATTATAATATCGCTTAATTTATTTTATTATTATAATAGTCTTAGTATTAAGGTCCTTATTATATTTACTAATTAATTCTAGTAATAGCTTCTATTTTAACCTATCTATAAGGTAGAGCTATTTTATCTTTAGGGGTTTTATTATAATATATTATAGCTTTAGCTAGGGGTAATTATTATGCCTAAATTATTCCTTAGTAAGGTATATTTAGCTATAAGGCATAATAATTTCTCTTAGTTTTAGGCCGATATTATTATAATTAGTCTAGGCTATATTAAGTATTTTAGTTATTTAAAGAGCTATCTATAGCTTATTATTAGCTTATATAAATTTTACTTACTTTTTGCCTTTAAGGAGTCGCTATTATTATAGCTAGTAATAACCTTCCTTAATATTATATTATTTCTTATAGTAAATCTTCTTAATATAATTTATCTTATAGTAATATTAATATTTAAGTCTATAATAATCGCATTTCTTTTATTAGGTTACTCTAAGTTTTATAGGTCTTATATAGGTTCTATAAGATATATTATTTTATTAATATTACCCTTAGTTAGTATTAAACCGAGGTTTCTAATAGTTTTTTTTTATTATTATAGGGGTTTTAGAGTTTCTTTTAAGAAAATTATTAATTATTAATCTTAATTACTTAGCTAATATAATTAATAAGGTTATTAAGCTAGTCTTCCTTATAGAGTTTAGCTTATATTTCTTTCTTAAGTTTATTAAAGAAAAAGGATATTAATAGTTTTTAGTCTTAATTAAGCTTTAAGATAAGCTAAAAGTATTTAATACTATATTTTAATATAAAATAAGTTTATTAAAGTACCTTAATTTCTCTTTTTACCTAGGCCTTTTTATTTATTATTTTAAAGGCTTATTAAAGCGCGGCTTTAAAGGCTTTAAAGCTAAAATAGAGGTTTATAGTCTATAGCGAGTATTTATTAAGTAATCTAATAAAGTATTCCTTTATAATAGGTTTAAATTAAGCTATAATATACTTAATAAGATACCCCGCGGCATATTAGACCTTATTAGATACTATAATAAATTATATAGGGTAATAAAATATAAATATATATAGCTATATAAGGAATATTAATAACTTATATATAATATTATTAAACTTCTCTAATTATTCTAGCTTTAAGATTTCTCTAATATTTTTACCTTTTATAGTAATAATTATTATATTATTAATATTCTAGATATTCTTATAATATTATTAGTTTTAAGCTTACTAAGTAGCGGCTATGCGGTTAATAAGTCCTCTAAGTTCCTCTATTTTAGTAGTTATAATAATAACCTAGGCATAAAGTTACTTAATTTCTTTATTATTATTATTTATTTCTTCGTCGCTATTAAGGTTAGCCTAAATTAATACGATAGGGGTAAGTAAATAATTAATAGGTAAAGCCTATTAGTAATTATTACTAGAAATAGCCTAAATAGCTATTATATTTAATATTATTTAAGGTAATATAAGTAATTTAATAAATAAAAGCTATTAATATATAATAAGAAGGTATTTCCTAAGAGATAAACTAGTTATATTAGTTTATATTAATAAAGGAGAATATTATATAACCTTAAAGGGTAATATAATATTACGTCTAGTAATATACTTAAGGTATTAAGTATAACTAAGTTATATTAATAGCTAAGGTAATTATTATATAAGAAAGTATAGTAAGTATATTTTATATATTTATCTAGTCTTTAGCTCGAATATAGTTAAGTCGAGTTAAGTTATCGGCATTTAACTTATATAGTCAAGAGAAATTAAATTAACTTTATTTAACTTATATATCTTCTTGCCCTATGATTAGCTAATATAGTAGGGTTGGTTTCCTGCCCGGCGTTACCGCCCTCGACCCTGTCATGGCCGTGACACTATCCTCTAGTCAACCCCCTTTCCCATCTATCAAAGCCTAATACTAATCCATAACCCAAACCAGTACCGTGTCACATAATAGTCTTTTCCTTTAGAACCGCACAACGACTTTCCCAAAATGCTTGCACGCCTTTTGGTACTTAAACGCTTCGATAACATCGTCGAAGAAAAAATCTTTAGGATCAACCACGGGCCGAATCTTCGCTGCTTCGATAGCCAGATTCATGTCCTCGAACTGTTGTTTCGAGCCTACGAGAACGCCTCGCAATATGGAAAAGCTAGGCACGAAATCTGGCAGCCCAGGAAAATCGCTTCCGCCATCCAGGGCACCAATAAGGCTAATAACTCCCTCGAGCTTGATGGCTTTCAAGGATTGTTTCAGTGTATCTCCGCCTCCGACTTCCACGATATGGTCAAACCCGACAGCCGACGGGGTTAGGGATCGCGCAACCTCACCCCAGTTGGGCGTTTGTCGATAATTGATGACATGAGAAGCCCCGAGTTTGCGCAGGGTTTTCGCCTTCTCCTCAGACGATGTTGTAGCGACTACCGTGGCGCCAGCGGCTGCGGCAAGTTGTATGGCAGAAAGGCTAACACCGCCAGATCCCTGTGTCAGGACCCAATCGCCAGGTTTGATCGTCTTTGATGGCAAACCGTAAAATGAATTCCATGCAGTCAGGGGTGCGACAGTGAGAGTGCTTGCTTCAACAGCATTAAGTGATGGAGGGGCCAAGATTAGACCAAAGTCAGGGAACACGGCATATTTGCGGAGAGTACCATCGGCAGAGCTACCCGACGTGGCTTTGAGCGCTTGTGGGGTCAAGGGGTTGGTCTGATGATAAGTGTTGAAGAGTGTGCACACTCTATCACCCACAGAGAATTGCGTTGTCTCGGATCCCAAGGCGACGACGATGCCTGCGCCGTCCGAGCAGGGGACAAGTTGTTTCTTTAAACCGAAGGGGTATGTGCCCTTGCTATAGTCAACATAAAGCCACTTCCCAATCTGGAGAGGCGACATCTTATCCTCACCTGGGCGATCATCAGATCTCGGTAGTTCAACGAGACGGCTTCAATCCGCACGAGGACATCATGGCTCCCAAGCGAGGGAATAGGGACATCCTGTACGAGTTCAAGGTTGGGGAACTCGCCTACATCGCTGTCCTTCACAAGCCAGGCAGGGGTGGTGGTGGGAAGAGACATGAGGGAAAATAACGTTCAAGTGCAGAGATACGAAATATACCTTACCACCACCTCGCTATCCTTGGCTACCTAGTCTTTATACCAATCTTGGGATAAGGAGCACGGCGACAAAATCTAATCATCCCGTCGCCATCACGCAACTCAAAAGTGTCAACTCATCATCTCCGTTCTATTTACCGACTTGTTATATAATTTAGCCGAGCTTCCCACTGCCGGCATATCAATCACGCCGCCTCTTGATGTTAGAGAGCTGAAGCCTATTACTAATCATCTAGACACCGTTGCAGGACCGCAGCCAAGGCGGGCCGGGGATATTAATTCCTCCGAGTCTCTATCCAGACAATAGTCCGAAGAAAATTTGCAGTGGCCGGGAAGACCGGCAATAGGAATAGCAGAGGGTCTCATATTATCGAGATTGACATTATACCGTGGGAGGTCTAATCGGACTCAATTATAGTCCGCTTTGTTTCTAGTGGAGGTCCAGATCACAGTGGATAGCCTCGTGACCATTGGATCATGACCTGCACCTTGTCTCTCTCATAGAGCTCAACTTCAGCCATTAAATGGCATACGATATACCATAAGAGCTATGCCATAAAGCAAACCTCTTTACGCCAGGTTTCAACGTCTTCCTCAATAGCACCGAGATCATTTGTCCTATTGTAAATAGAAACTGAGTTGGGAAAGGCAGGCCCTATTGGTTATCCGGGCTCTATTCAACGCGTGGCCCCTATGAAAAGGCTCGGACAAGATTGTCAAGGGCCTGAAAATGTTAATATAGATTGCCTTCGCATCGATCCGTAGGGATAGTAGCATTATAATAGCTCTTTAGATATAGCTTAACAAAGTAGAGTTCCGGAACGGATACAAGAAGGAAAACATGGCAGATCTAGGGGTAGGAGATAAGATATGGGTCAAAGAGATAAATAACACAAGGGGAAGCATCGCGAGTTTAAGAAGATAATAGAGAGATCCTATTAGTTATAATTTAGGGGATATATTTAAGCCTATAAATATACTTAACTAATTACTTCTATCTAAATTTCAATTCTCTCTTAGCGAAGAGTTTGACGAGTCTGAGAGATTGGAAACAAGCGCCGTGTCGATTGACTGTATGACAACCCGGTTAAACTCTTCGTGGTCGGATCCCCCGTGGTTGGACCTTTTGTGGCTGGACTCATCAGACTTGGAAGTCTGGTTCTCGAGGCTGGCCTCCTGCACTAGCTGGGAACGCTCATTGTTGAGCTCGGCTGACTCAGCCTCCGCATCTGTTTGATGATTTCGGAGCTGCTTTTGTCGATGTGCACGTTCTCGATAAGGTTTTGCCTTCAGACATTTGCGTTGCTGGGCATGTTCCACACATGTCAGCCGGAATGCCATGATCTCTGAAGGTCAGTATTACTCCATGTCACACCTGTAGAAGAATACTGCCGGGATCTCTATAACTTTACGCCTTTCTAATACGCGCCGAAATTTGCCTCTTTTTATTTATTTGTTATTTTAACCGCGGACAAGGTTGCTCTAGGGACCTTGGTGATCACATTGACATAGGCAACCACCTCCTTGACTCTGAGGAATCAGTGGATTGGATAGAAGGGTGAAGCTCATGCACTAAGAGAAAGCCTACTATAGTGGCCCTGAACTTAATACACTTACAATATGTCATCTTCTCATAGCCCCAGTAATCCTCTAGCATGCAACATGCTCTCTGATCCCGCTGAGCGCCCTCCCCATCCTCCAGCCAGCCCCCCTTTCCCATCTACCAGGGCATTTCGGTACTGTTGTAGCTTTGAAACGTGCCACCAATGTTTCTCGAAGCCTTGTCGATTGTCTTCATCATTTGAGCCACGCCTGCATCGACCGACAGTGCCCCCATATCGGAGAGCTTGACACCACTTCCCTCCATGGCCGCAACCGTGAGATCAGTCTCAATGAGACCAGGATGAAGGAGGAAGCTAGTAAGCCACGGTTCTTCAAAATGAAGACGACGAATGAACCAGTTCAGCGCCGCCTTGCTGCCACCGTATGGGCTAAGCGGTAGGTGGGCAACTCCATCGATCGATGCGATGGAACCACCCAGTGTTGATATCGCAATGAAGGTAGGGTTTCCCGTCTTACTAGCCTGAAGAAGATCTGCAGCGGCCTGGAAGAGGGCAACTGGGGCAACCGCATTAACTAGCAGATGCTGGTTGATGTTTTCGACGGTAGACTCGCGAACACGACTGGCGTTGAGAGAGATCCCAGCATTGGCGATGACGATGTCGAGGGAGGTTATGCCGTGATCTGTCTTGAGCTTTTCAATGACTGCCGCCGTACTTTCTGGCATGGACGAGTCAAGTTGAATGGTGATCAGCCTAGAGCTATCTGCCTTGGGCAAATTTTGCAAAGCTTTCGAAGTGGCATGTGTTGCGTCTCGAACAGCGGCGATGACGGTGGTAGATGGCCTTGCGAGATGCACCTTGGCGAAGCCTCGGCCAATACCGCGGTTGGCACCGGTAATAATAACAGTGGAAGATTCCATAGAATGATTTATATCGACAAGGATTGATGAAGTTGTTGGAAGTTTCTTGTGCAGCCTTATTGAAGTTGCTTGGGAGACAAGTGATATTTATATTCGAATTCGACATCGACACTGGCCATAAATCACTTTGCTGGAGCTGATATCCACACTTCCTTTCCTTTTCTAGTAATTTTCACTTGCAGATATTAATTTCGAGAACCTCATCGTCTCGTACAGAAGCAAGAGTGGACTGTGTTTCCTAATCATCAATGACGCAAGTCCGGATCTAAGCCTTTCTATGCGGCGGATTTTACGGAAATAGGGGTTGAGTTTGCCCAACGTGCATAATAACGTTATTCCAACGTTATTTCAATCTTGTCGTGGTTGAGATGATAGCGTGCGAGGTCTGATTGGACTTAACTACAGTCCGCCTTGTGTCTGGTGGAGGTTTGGATCATGGTGGATGACCTCATGGCAATCGGATCATAACCTACATCTCGCTTCTCTCATAGAGCCTTGGGGCTAAGGTTTTCCGGCTTCTCTCATCTGTCAAAGTTCGTTGACGAGTCACCCTTTCGTTACTATCAAGGCCTAATCGTCTGCGCACGACTCGGATTACACGTTGCTGTGGCTACTAAGGCATACATGCAACCTCGCTGCTGCTGGACATGCGAGAATGCGTGGTCGGTCCTCGTGCGCCACCTGGGAGCATTTGCAAATTCAACTGTCGGCACCTATCTTCTGGAAATACGACGCTCATAGTTCATTCAGAGTCTAACTAGTTAACTGGTCTAAGAGGGCGCATTGCCTTTGCGCTGCTGGTACTGTTCCAGCAGCTTCTTTCCATAATCATTGCCGTTGGGAGTCCTAACCAGGGTGTGAATGTGGAATGGCAAAGGCTCTTTGTTGTTCAGGAAGACACCCGAATGATGATCAAATTCGACCATGACGACAGGGGAGTGTACCTTGTAGTAAAAAGCATCTCCATCTTCAAATCCGCCAATCCAGCAGAACCATGTTTCATCCCAGTGGGCAGAAATGTCCTGCATCCGGGCCTCCAATACCTTTTCCGGTAGGTAGTTGAGGCTCATGGCGACTATCTTGCGAATTACGCTCTGCTGGGCCTCGGAGAGTGTCGTCACCTTCACGCCTTCATATGGAACCACTCGGTTGTCCTGAAAGGCGCCGCCCAAGTGTCTTTGGTCGGCCCTGTGATGCCTCCAGGCCGGAAATTCGGAGCCGTTTAGTTTCGTGTAGATCTGCGCCGCCTTTTGAATAGCCGGGTCCAGCGACTGCATGAGATGTAGTGCGGTCTGCTCCTGATCGATGAATAGCTCAACCCCTTTGTTAGGCCCTGCGTCGATGACATTTGGCTCTGCTCCCATAAAAACGGGTGATATCACCATCTGCTTTCCAACCACGAAGCAGTTCATGCAGAGATGATGACCAAAGAGTTGCCAGCCCCATGGCTCATTGACCAAGGGCGTACCAAATATGACAAAGTTGTAAGAGTTCTCATTGAGGACCTTTGTACCATCGACGACCTCGCCCAGAAACTGATTGACCTTCATGCAGCCATGAGCCTTTTCGTATCCAGCCGGTGACAGACTTGCTCGCATTAGAGCATGAAGCCCAGCAACCAATTCTTTGGACGCCTCTTCAAGTCGAACACCGTGTCTGAAGGCGTAAATCTCGGGGTTGATCCAACTCCGCCATTCCGGTGCATCGACAGGTTGCAGGAGGGCCTTTCGTTCCTCTGCCGACGCAACGTCGATGGCATGCTGCGCTGCAGTAGTCATCTGAACCACCGGGGCCCCAAAATCCTCCTCCGTATCTGCCAGATGATAGATATTGGGGATTACATGACCATCAACGGTGATTCCCTTGTAGGGTTGGTGATAGAGCTCCTCCCATGCCTTCATCCAACCAATCATGAAGGGCTCGGAACAGCGCAGCTTGGCCCACTGGTAGGTGTCGGACGCTGCGAGCTCCTTGCTTCTTGGAACATCCTTAGGCGGAATATAGTTCCGAAATCCCGCCACGGGCCGCTTGGGTTCCATTGTTGTGATTTTGACTCTTGTGAAGAGGTAAACTGATGGGAAGAGAATGCTGCAGGGCTTAGAGGGGAAAGCCCTTTTGAGTCGATGGAGAAAGTCGAGCACAAATGAAGCTCGCGATGCGATGCAGAGTTTCGGCTGGTGGTAACCCGAACAAGAGAGAAATGCTGGTGAGCCTCTGTTTCACTTTAAGCAAAAGGACAGTATCACATCGGATATGAATGAGATATAAGCCATAGTGTTGTCTTCAGTGGGGCCGATATCTGCTGATGAGAGTCATCTCATACTGGGGACATCTTTCCGCGTTTCGGTATGGCCCGGAAAGGTCGGCGGAGAGTATGGGTCGATGGGCAAAGTGGTAATGCCCAGTTCCGCACCGTCGGTCACAAGTAAATGTACATAATTGTTTCCAGTAACAACCTGACATAAATCGGCCAAGCTTTACAGCCAAATGAACCGTTGATTCAAATCTTAGCTGCCCAACTTTGAAACTTGGGCCACTGAGCTTGAGTGAGCCGTATGTGAAATACCTGATTCCGTCGGGAGAGGATGGTGAGCGCGTCGCGAGACGCGAGACTCCTGGTAGAGTGAAGGTGAAGAACCAATGAGAACACGTCCCCACACACCGTGTTTGATGGCGGGGTAAAACTACCCCGATTCAACCGTTATAATAACCGAAATTCCGGTGGGGGTCCGTATCAAGTTGCTCAACTAAAAGCACAAGGTACACTGCTACTAGTAGCAACGGGAGTTTACCTAGGGAAATCGGTGATTCATTATGACAAGCCTGCATGAAATACTTTTACTAGAATAAAGATTACAGTCCCAGAGTCTTGAGAGAAATGAGGGAACTGGATGTTCCTGGCTCAACGACCCCAACTCACCGATGTGCCGAAGTAACTAACCTGGCTATCGGAATAATTACCGCTCGGTTTCTCACAGGAATGAACCAATAATCTTTACATCTCCTCATTTATTACAAAGCATCTAGTCTATCATGCCATATCTGATAGGATGGAAGCCATTATCCCTTCAGTGCCTTCTGAATCTCCTCAGAAAGAGCATCTACATCAAAAGTACTAATAGAACGACCTGCCCACTCAGTGATTGTTGTGATAACTTCTAGAACGCTCTTGACGCATGCAACCGAGTTCCCAATACCTAGTGTAGCTTTGATGTGACTCTTTGTCTGTCGAGTGGCCCCCAATGCGGCTATAGAGGCTGCAATGATCAAGTGCGACTGCTGAGGTTCGAAAACCTCTTCGTTGGCTTTTGAGATGAGATACCCCCATGTAACAACTGTTGAGCAGGTGACTAGAGCCATCAGGTCAGTCAAACGACGCCTTCATAATCATGTACGGTGGCCAACTTACACAAGTCTGTAAAGTATTTGTCCATCAAGCTGAAAATGTCCGAGTTGCCGACTCCGCTGTAGATTCGGGAGCGAAGTTCGCGGCCCTTTTTTACATCGTCCTCATCGATTGTGGTCTTCCGGAGAACTCGGGTCGAGGCATACGCAGGCCCCTTTCGTTGCACCACGCCAATCATGCCATAGCATGCGGGAATACAGGTAGGCATTCCAATGTATGGGAAGACGATGGTGATGGCTTCTCTCAGGCAAAGAAATGTCTTTTCCGATATCTCTGGAGTTGAATCGAATGTGACATCGTCAAAGAATCTCCCGACAACGTCTGCGCGACCAACGGCACAGCATGCCGCCGCCTGTTGAACTCCAATGTCAGTAGTCTCGGATATATAGGGCTGGATAGTAGTAGTTAGGCAATCGGTACTCACAATAATTGCATGGCTGTAGCTCTGCAACTCGGGATGAGAAGTGGCCAACTTGGAGTTGAGTCCCAAAAAGAGATCTCTATCGTACGCTCGTGCCTCGGCCTTGACATTAGTAGAGACATACTTTTTGTCCCATCCGGACATGAACGAATCCGTGTCCCAATCAAACATCTTGTATCGCTTGTCAAAGAGTTTAGGTTAACCGGGAATTGTTTACTCAAAGGTGAAGGACCAGGTGGTACTTCAAGAGAAGATAAGATTCAGCATATACGGTAGGATTCCGAGGTTACCTATGAGGCCGTGTCTGGCCAAATGCCTGGGTGTTAAAGTGAGGTGGGGTTCTTGCTGCCTTGTTCCGGAATGGTGGCGGATTTTCGGCAGTAATTCCGATCACGACCATGACGAGTGTGGAGGAGCTTGTAATTGACAGAGAGCATGACACAATTCCCTATCGATGCTCGGATTCTCTAGAGATTGTTCGAAATTGTTTTACAACCCAGGCAAAAATCTCCGAAAGTCTCTGGTGTGAGTTGATCTCATCATGCCAAGTCACGCCATTCGCCCAAGAGGTAGACTCAGGCAGTGCGCATACTGCGATCGTGTATTTACCAAAGAAGAGCATCTAAGACGCCATCAGAGAGCACGTATGCTGAATCAATTCCTCTGAGGTGTTATAGGCTTAGGATGGTGGCTAACGTAGCTATAGATACGGGGGAGAAGCCCTTCAAATGCCGCACTTGTGGGAAAAGTTACGCTAGAAGGTGAGAATCGTAATCACGCCCTATTGTGAGTCATATGGGAAATAGTCGCTGACCCGCGTGCAAAGTGACGTTCTTTTCCGTCATCTACAAACCCATTCTTTGGAAGCTGATATCAGCCACCGGTACGCAGAGGCGTCCAAGGCCGAACGTCCTGGAGACCAAACTAGACGGCAATCGCTTGATGCCAATGCCCAAGGCTGTGATATTTCGACTCGAGGCAACGAAATATCCATATCGACAGCTGCGCGACGATCTAGGGCGACACCCAGTGCACAGCTGCCCAGAAACCACCAGCAGCCCTCTCATGACCAGTCTTTACTATCGGGTGTCCCTTCTCCAACTCTGGTAACATTTCATCAACAATCACCATCACATACTGTGGCCGATCCAGGCATAGACATAATGATGCTTTCTGCCGAGCTTCAGAGACCAGATGTTCTACTCGAAGATGGTCTGACTGGAGTTGTATTCGAGGATGGCCACATTATGCAGCAAGTACCTGATCTTATCCCCCACGGTGTGGCTGGCTCCGAAGCCAGCGCCGAAAGTGCAAACGATTGGTGTGCCCCGGACCCCGTTGGTAGCCTCCATGTTGACAAGCCGGAATCCCCGCGTCAGCAACTATTGCAAAGTCAAGAAACGAGAGATTTTGAAAGCGACCAACGGGAGAGTCCTGGAGGCCGTTTGCCCTTTGAGGTTTCTCAGATGCTCGAGTCGCAACTAGACATCGAGCTTGAGTCAGCTTTTCAGCTTACAGGGAATAACCAACATGACTCTTCTCGCGATAATGAAGACTTTGAAAAGTTTCCGTTCGGTGGAGGGCACATATCTCTACCCACCGACTTTCAGTTGAGTTTTAACATGATGGAGTCAATGGACTACCCCAACTTCACAAACTCCGCATTACCATTATCGATGTCTTCTCCTAGCAACAAGGTCGTCGATAGCGAAACGACCAACAGAATTCCGATGCTCTTTTCTCCGGGACGGGTGCAACAGATACAACGCGTATGGTCTAGGCAAACGCCCAAGATGGCACCTCGTCTTATTAGGCGTCTGTGGAAAGAAGTTGTTCATCACAAGGCAGACAATATTTTTACGACACCACAGGATCTCAGCCACAATCCCACGTCTTGTGCGCCTAATAATAACCGGTCGTCGCGTTATATGGACGAACAATGCAGGAGTCGCCTGATGAGGTACTGCAAAGAACTCGAGGCCTCCTCTAATCCATCCACTCACACGCCAGACTTTACATTCCCTATTGTAGAGATTCTCAACTCCAGTTTGGACTTTTTCTTCCAGTTCTTTCATCCAATCTTGCCCTTCATGCACAAGAGCACATTTGATGCAGGAAATACTCCAAGCTCGCTTTTGCTTGCGATGTGCCTGGTTGGCCTCTCTTATTTAGACCGGACGCGTACGAAAGCTTTTATCGGTCGGTACCTTCAAGTAATTTCTCATCCTTGCCTCCTATCAATGTTGACGACCCAAGTGCTGATCTACTCTTTAGAAATTGATGGGTGTCTGTCTTGGCGACCTGACATACCGGGCTGTCGGCCAATCTGCGCCATCCGAGCTACTCGCAACTCTTGCATCCATGTTGATCGTGGCGTATCTCGCTCTAGGATTTCGTGTATGAAATTCCTGCGCATGGATTTGCTTCCCACACCATGTCGAACTCCCACTGACAAAGCCAGGATGAAATCGATGAGTGTCAGGCACAGATGGTTTGTGCCGAGATGCTTCGTGTAAGCCTTGACAAAGTGTCGCACTGTACCCGATAGACCGCTGAATGAGCTTTCTGTCAATAGATAGCGGATAGACAGGGCCTCTTTGCAGCGAATGAAGGTGGCGATCCAGCCGCTGAGATTCGTCAGATCCCTTCAGATTCGGGTAGCCTTTGGAAAGCCTGGGCAAGGGTCGAGTCTATCAAACGGTACGTTCCACTCTTTAATGAAGTCAATCAACTAATGGGATTCAGTCTGATATTTTGTTTCACCTGGCTGGATATGGCATATGCCCGCCTCATGAACACATCGGGAGTCATTGACATAGACAAGATGGAGCTTCATCTTCCGTGTGATGATGAACTATTCGATGGTTCAACAACATCTGCAAGCTTTCTACAGGCTACCCAACAGGGCGGACAGCTGACAATGCCGCGGCTCAACATGTGCAATATCCACGCAACTTCACCATCAACTCTCAACAACTCCTCGGCCCAGATCTTACTTCGCGCACTCTACCTCAAGGTTATGGCTACTCGCTCTAGGCTTTTGGAGAAGACTTGGCGACTGGAGCTGCGTCAATTTACAAGTCCCATCGAGGCGTTTGCTATGGATAGCAAGGCCAAGAGCGTACTGTCTGATGTCCTCCTGCTACCGGCTACTCATGGAAGCATTCTGAGTGGTAGGAATCGAATGAATGCGCTGGGCTGGAACTATCTGTGCATAACACTTACTGCGGATATAGACCTGCTCGAAATTGCTTCCGGTCGTGATGGCTTGGAGGCTGCTTCAGCAGCTCTAGTCCATGTTGTGGAATGGTCCCGATCAACGAGCGCTCGAAGGGCAGTACTCCATGCAGCACAAGTATTTGACATTTTGGATTCGTCACGAATCCGCGAATCACATCTGACTCGGCCTGACCTTGTCCTTTTTGTGTCTGCGCTGGTGATCAGCCAGTACGTTCTTGTATCTAGCCATGAGAGTGTTCCGCTGGGTGCCCCCACATTCGAGCTGCTGCAAGACATCGACTGGGCCCTAATAAGAGATGAGGGCCTGGGAGCTGTCACGGGGCTGCTTCTCCCTAGCTCACCATTAGAGCATGAACGAGCACCAGCCGTGTCGAATACACCACAAAGCTTCTTGCAGCAGGGCGGCCCAATATCCTTCGGCGGAGAGTTTCAGAAATTTGGGCATGTCGCTGCAAGAAGAATGGCTAGAAAGTTTGCCCACTTGATGGATGGCTTTGGTAAATGGGATGGATGCAGCTATTCTCGGCTCTTGAGGGCCATGTGTGGGTTCGTGGGCGAGGATGACAGAGATTACTAGGCCAAGACTTGAATAGGGCTGACATTGATTGAATACTTGGCTGAATTTGACCTTTACCAAACAAGAAATGTCTCTACTCTATTCATCTTACTTGGCAGCGACTAAGACTATTCCTTCAGGGTCGAATTGCCCGTTGACTTTGCCAGGATCAAAGTTTGAGTGCCTATGAGCTTGAACCATGCACGAAAAGACGTTCTTCAATCGGGATGACTGTCTTGTCGTGGGCTGGTGCACCAGTAGGCGTTCCGAAGACCAACTGTGCTTTCAATGACCACTGAGGCGAAATGTCCCACTGCCCAATGATTCTCTGATCGATAATAGGGTTAATGTGTTGCAAGTTGCACCCCAAGCCCTCAAGACTGAATGCAGTCCACATGTTAATGGCTTGCATTGCGTTATTGTGCTCAGAAAACTGCAAGAGATGCCACGTAAATCGCGGATTCTTCACCTGATATTCACGAATGACGTCTAGATCTTCAAAGAAAAGTATCTATCGAGTATTAGAAAAACTGCCTGACGGAAGAAGTTTGCGGGCCTTCGGAGGTGCACTCACAGTGCCGTATCCTGCCTGGCGCTGCAGCAATTTCTTCTCATATTCTTGATACGTTGCCTCAGGCATGGTAGCCTTGAAGCACTCTTTTGCAATCTCCCAGAACTTGACGTGTTCATCTCTCAGGAGAATGACAAGTCGTGTAGCCTGGCAGTTGAATGAGCTTGGGGTATGCTTGGCCACCTCAGAGGCGATCTCGACGATTCGAGCATCACTTATTGGAGACTTGGCCTCGAGTGAATAACAGGTTCGACGGCTCTTGATCTCAGCAAGAAACTTGTCCGCCATTGTGTAGGGGTTGCAAAGATGTCGAGGCTGGGTTTGAACTCGTAAAGACTGATTAACAACAATGAGGAGGAAAGTTAGACGTTCAAGGTCTTCTAAAATTTCATTTCACAATATCAGCATTGATAACTCAATGCTCTGAGCCGAGAGGCCCCACCATTGACGCGGCCCCATGTTGCAAGTGCCCCATCTCTTGGGTCCCCCACATTCTAGAGTGTGGTGCCCCATCTCGTCCTCTCCCACAGCCTCCTCTTGTACCACGCGTTATGGCGGGGACAACTACATAGACTAGACTCATGCTGAGTGTTAAGAGACTCTATTTCTTCGCTCCTATAGTTCCATGTGTTTCAAAGTTGCCTTGAAGCCTCATTGCTAGCACCCTCTTGAACACAAGCTTGTTGAAACCTCCCCAACGATACTAAACATCTTCAGTATGGCGAAAACCGTTCTCGTCCTCGGTGCAACCGGTACTCAGGGTAGGTGCACCTCTGATAGCAAGCCCAACTCGTTTAGCTGATCCCTTCAGGTGGCTCTGTTGCAAAGCTGCTGCTTCAGTATCCACAACAGTACCAAGTCCGATGCCTTACCAGGAACCCAGGTTCAGACAAGGCCAAAGCCTTGGCTGCGCAGGGAGCCGTGGTGGTCAAAGCGGACTTGACCATTCCTTCGACCTTGCCAGAGGCCTTCAAAGATGTCTGGGGCGTCTTTGCTGTCACTGATTTCTATGATACGGTCGGTCACTTCGGATCCACATGTTGGATTGCATGCTCATGTGTCACCTTTTAGGCCGTCCTCGATGACCCCATGAGCGAGGAAAAGCAGGGCCAACATATTGTAGAAGCGTCAGTTGCCGCAGGTGTTGAGTGCTTCTTATGGAGCACGCTGCCAAGTTCCCATGAGATCTCCGGGGGCAAATTCGTTACTCGATTGTATGAAGGCAAGACATCAACTCCCTGGACGAGCGAGCATGAACTAACCAATTCCAGGCAAACAATCCGTCGACGCCGTTATCCGGGCAGCCGGTCTCAAGGGGTGTTTTATCCGGACTGGAAACTTTTATGAAAACATGATCTTGCGCAAATACGCCTCTTACGACAAGGACACCGATGTTATCACCATGACCCGGCCTATTATTGGGCCCGATGCCGAACGTTAGTAGATTTCTCCCCGCTATAGAAGTCAGATTGTTGATCAGAGCTCTAGTCACGTCACTTTATGTCGAAAAGGATCTCTCGGCTGTCTGCAAGGCTGTCTTTGATCAATGGGAGACCAAAAAGGCCAGTCTCGACGGGAAATATTTTCTCGCTAGCGGGGCTCGCGAGACTATGGGACAGATCAATACTGTCCTCGAGAAGGGTATGTCCTTTACGCTAAAGCCCGAAGTCTACGTGTACTAATGATACAATTGAATCAGTCTCTGGGAAGAAGGTCGTTTACAAGGTGAAGCCGACGTGTGGCATTCCAGATCGCGACATCATGTTGCAGTTGTACAACAACGTTGGCATGTACCCTGGAGTCGAGATTCCGCCTCCCGAGGTAATTGAGTTAGGAGTCAAACTCCACAGTGCTGAGGACTTCATTAGGGAGAGACTGCTTCCGCATCTCGGTATTTCGCCTGTGAATTAGACAGGCTCGGCACAGTAGGAGGCCATGGGCCACTATCTTTAATCGCGAGTAGGGGTCAACATACAACCCAGTCTATCATTTGAGATCTTAGTCAATGATGAATCTGGAACAACTCTGAGTTTCTACACACGTGACAAGCCATTGAAAATTAGACAAAAGAGTGAAGCCCAGGATGATACTTGCTGAATGGCACAGCCCCTTAGACCCTTGAGCAGCTAACCCGTAAAACAGAAGCGGTCTCCGATATGTGTCCCCTCTTGGTTTGAGAGGACTAAGCGAATGGGTCTGGACTCTGGAAGCACGAAACTCTATTCCATCCGACAAGGGTCATCTGGAAATTCCGTCCAGGATTCCGAATGCCCGAGGCCAGCAACCAATCCCACCAATGCTTGGCTAGTCTTCCCTGATCTGGGGTAACGACTAGCTGCGAAATAGCGCACGAAAAGCCGGGCAAGCGAGGTCAGCCTCCCACCCATCTTGAACGGCATGGAACGCCCTCGGACGCTAGTTGCGCCTCAACTCGCGGGGAAACGAGTTCGCGGGGAAGCGGGGAAGCGGATCCATTACGGCACCAAGGTGCAGTAAGCAGTCTTGATCTATTCCTTGCAACCTTGTGTTAGGCTGTAGGAATTGTCTGCCGAGGATCCGAACCCAGCTTCACTTCCCTCTGTATCCATCTGCGTCGTGCTTGCCACGCTTTATTCCCCTCTCTGTCATCCCCTAGCTTGGTTTCAACACAATGTCGCCGTCAGACGCCCGTAACGAAGACGGCGGCTAGGACTCCTTAACGGCTCATGATGGGCCCACTGTCGCATCCTGTGATAACGAGAATGGAGACGAAAAGTGAGTCAATGAGGTGTTGAGTCTGTCGAAAAACCGGAGCGTCCGGTAAAGAAGATGAAGAGGGGAAAATACATATCGAGAGCCTGGCATGTCAAGCCTGTTCCTGCCAGTTGTCACCTAACAACGTACTGACAACCCTTGCCATAGCACTTCTTGCTAGCAACGAAGCTATACTTACTTTCTCTAGGTTATTTATTTATTTCGTCTAGATGCGAACTAGAAAGCTATTAGGGTCTTAGCCCTTGTTATGTCTATTATATATACTATAAGGATCTACTATTCATTGTACTGGTAGTCTTCAACGCAGACCTTTACCAAGCTTTACCAAGCTGCTGTACCCTTGATGCCTGGTCCCTTAACAATGCCGTCTTTTGAACATGATTTACAGCCGCACTGAGAATAGAACGATTGCATTGTTGTTTCTTTCCACAACAAAAGGCGCTCACCAAGGAAAGATGCTATCAGAGTTCAAGTCGGTTGGAGCGAGGCCGGTCTACACTACGTAGTAGACCGAGGTAATATGGGTTTCACCACTATTTCAGAAATTTTCGGGCAAGTCAAACCCCTTTGCTTTTTCTTCCTTTCCGCAGTACCCAACACCAGCTGAAAGATGATGCCTCACAATCCAAGGACAATCCTGTTAGAGGAGAACGAAAGTACATAAACTCTTGCTAGGACATCAGTGTATCCAGCTCCTTGCTCTTGAACACTGAGATCCTGACATTTATGTAGTTTCCAACTCATTCTTGGCATCTCAATGCTCAGATGATTTGGTCTCTTTCCTTGAGTCGTACATTGAAGCCTGCCTGTCTCACAAACCACGCATTATGCAGCTTCCAGGGCGTCTCTGGATTCACCAGCTCAAGCTAGAACAAAGTCAAACGTCAGATTTCGTTACCTCATAAGTTTGTGTGATTACTGACCTCAAACCTCCGAAGAATTGTCGGGACGAGCTTGTAGAGCTCGAGCAATGAAATATTCTTGCCGATGCATGTTCTAGCTCCCGCACCGAAGGAGAACAGACAATTGTTCATTCGTCGTCGTTGCTCTGGAGTCGCGTCTATCCAGCGTTCAGGTCGGAAGTCCGCGGCATCAGATCCAAACACCTCGGCGTTTTGATGGATGACCCACGCAGAACATCCGGCGATGGTGCCGCCTGGTAGGAAATGACCAGCAATAGTGACTCCGCTTGGTGGTACTATCCTTTCCATTGTAAGTCCGACGGCAGGATGACAGCGTAGAGCCTCGTTGATCACAGCGCTGAGATACGGCAAGTCTCTGACTTCTTCCCATTGGGCTAGCCCATCTTCTCTTGAGAACCTCCCAGCCTTGCTCTCCCTGGCGAGCTCATCAAGCAATTTGTCCATCTTTGATGGATCCCTCAGCAAGTAGTAAAAGACAGCTCTCATTGTTATTCCGGTCGTATCGGATCCCGCAAACATATTTGCGACTGTCAAGGCGAGAACCAGTTGTTCCGTGATAAACTCAGGGTCCTTGGCTCGCGCTTCCTTGAACCGGTTCAAGAAGTCTCTTCTCGGAGTTTTCGAGTTCCCTGATTCTTCTTCGCGTTGGCGTTCGACGACATGCTTTTTTGCAAATTCTGCAACAGGAGCACTCGAGTTGAGGAGACCGTTCTTGGCCATCCAAATCTTGATCGGATTCTTGATGAACAAGCGGTCGAGGAAAGGAATTTGGCCAATCTTGTCAAGACATTAAATGTCAGCAAGTTACTCTTGTAATCGGGGCTGAATGAATACTCACCCATGACACATAGTTCAGGAAGCCTTCCAAATCTCGAATAATGTTGTCAACATCACGGCCCGTCTCGACGAAACCAAGCCGCTTAGAAAAGGTCAGTTCACCAATGACGTCAAACGCATAGTATTGAAGCCAAGCCCCAAAGTCACAAATGCCCTCGTCCCCTGGCCGGTCGGCAAAACGAAGCTTTAGCTGCTTGAGAAACTCGGTCGAGGTCGAATCGACAAACGGTTCAAAAGCAACGAGCGTGCTCATTGCGTATGCATTCGAGACAGATCTGCGGAGCCTTGCATGGTAACTGTCATTGGCCGTGTTGAACATGGTCTCGAGTCTGTTCCCCTTGGCCAAGGCTTGCTGCACCGGGTAAAAGCCCGACTGGACGTGTAGTGTTAGCAACCAACTATGCCATACGTGAGTTCATTGTCCCAGATTTTACCTTTGAGTATCCAGAACTTGGGCTGTAGATGATCTTTATCGCCTCTGGATCCGCTACAGACACGGCTCGCGGACCCAGTCTAACCATTGGACCGTACTTTTTATGCAGTTCGATGTGGACTTCCTGGGCTCGACGCCCTCGGACGATAAAAAGTCTCCATAAGTCTGTGAAGCCCGCTAGCCACGGGCCGGGGATCTTGTTTAAGCCTTGTCCGTACTTGTTCACAAGAAGACGGAGAAGGATGCCGGCTAGGAGCCATAAAATGGCGACGCCGAAGGAATGGGGGATTAGAAGCTCGAGAATCATTTTTGGAATAAGTTATTGATGATTGGCTTCCATGAGGCAGTTTACAAAGCTCAGAGATGACAAAGTAAGGCCTGTTTTAATATTATCGTTGGTGTGGTGATCGACATCACGGAATGTCTCCGGAACACTCTCCGGCCGTCTTCCGGCCAGCCCGGAACGTATTACAATAGGACAGGAGAATGTCCAACAGATGACGACAACAAAGCGGGCGGAATTTGCAGAATGAATTCATTGCCTTGGAAATGTAAGTTTCTAGAATAAAATAACAAATGCTCTGTTTAGTCGCATAGTGATGTTGCTGACGGACTAGAGGCCCTGTGTCAACCGCCTTGCTGCTATGATACAGAGACATTGCATCAAATGATTAGCTTAATGCATAGATTCTGAACTCGAGTAGTAGACGAGGGTTTTCCGGAATTCACATCTCGGAATTGAACTGACCACCATGTCGAAAAGGGTTCAAGTTTACATCGCTTCTTGGTGCCATTCCGGCTCCTTGTGGCCAATCCCATGGAGTTAAGTGAGCTGGGACCCGCGAGGTGTGACTCCAGCTTGATCCAAATAAAAGCAGTCGTCGGTACGGCCCCATGTCGTGGGGCATCTGGAGGAACTGCAAAGGTGGCCTCTCACCCAAGTCAGCACCCCAAGATATGTAAGTGCAATACCTGGGCGGCAATTATCTGCATACGCTTACCAAAAAGTTTGGCTACTTAGAGTATCCTGATAACCTATCTTCTGACGAAGTGCAGCTTTCAAGCGCTCACCTCGAATCTTGCTGCAGAAACCTAATGGATCCCTCTCCGACAAATTCGCATCCGACGAACGGTACCAGAGACATGCCTATCAAGCGTTATATAACAGGCCATGATCGTGAAATCGGGGAAAGCATTTATGTCGACGCCCCTGAACTACACTACTTCCCAGTGCCAGGTTTTGGCACAGCAGCCCGCTCCTATGCAACAGCGAAATTGGCACCCGACCTCACAGATGACGAGGATTTAAAGGCGCATCTATCGCATGAGTCGGTTGTCGGTCGCACGAGGCAAGAAATAATCGTGCCCCCTACCAAGCTAAACCCTCATACGGGCGAGATGGAACTGGGAGGTGCCAATGTCGTGAATCTAGATCTTGACCCTGGTGCGGTAGGGCATATGCACAGGACCGTGTCTCTGGACATCTCGACCTGCGTGATGGGTGAGGTCTACCACGAACTTGATAGTGGACAAAAGGTTCTACTGAGAGCTGGGGTAAGTTCTATGGTTCTCTGCCAGCTATGATACTCCATCTACCTCTCGTTTCAAGTTGCTTTCCACGCTTTCACGATACCTTGACTAACGAGTTTACTACTTCCACAGGACCATATTATCCAGCGTGCAACCATGCACAGGTGGATCAACGCCTCCAAAGAGCACCGCGCTCGGGTAATCGCCGTTCTCCTTCCTTGCCCACCTTTCAAACTCAAGGATCAATACGTGGAAGAGGAGCACAGATTCATTCAACAGTAGTTTATCTCTCATTGTTATACTTAATGGAATGAAAGATCTAAATAGTAATTTGATGTGAAAGGGAGGCCCCGTCGGAGTTCTCTTGTTCCTTGGGTGTTTACGATGTCACGCCAGGACTTGCGCTGAGAAGCGTCCCTGGGCAGCAATCAGTAATTGACAGCTCTTGATCTTAGTACCGGCATGCATTGGAAACTTTCTCTTCTTCTCTTGTCACTAGGGTTGTCTTATCTTCGAGACCTGTCACTGAGTTGTCCCCATAAAAGTCAAGGGACATTCTCCTTGAAAGGCCAAGCCAAGTCCGATATTGTGTCAAAGGCCAAAAACTAACCGATAGAGTGCTAATTACTTGCTGTAAGTAGTGATCCAAAACCCGTCATGAGTGATGATAAGAACCGATCCTTGGTCATCAGTCAATATCACGGCCATATCTTATAAGTACTCTAAGAAAATAGCAGTATTATCTATTATCCTCTCTTCTTTATGCTGCCCATCCACCATTAAAGGATCTAGTCCACGCTTCACAAGTGTCTTGATGCATGAATTCCGCGTGGCTCGTTTGCTTCATTCATCATTTCAATTATTAGAATGCCGTGATATCGATCACCAACGACACCGGTTAACACCTTGTTGTGCACGGCTCAGCGTTAGAGTAGGGAGAGATAAGCAGGGAACCCCCCAGCAGACTTGGTGTGTCTTGGGAGTCTGGCTTTGTGACACCTGCTGAACACATGTGCATCCTCGGAACCACGGTAACGGCGAAGTAGAACATACTTTCTTACTCGTGCTGAGATAGTAGGGCCTTGCATACTGGTTCAAAACGCCCCGGATATTTACCAGAGTTATCATGAGTGATGCTGATAGGATTGTAAACCCTACGCGAGCGGTGTCTGGTGTAGACTACGAACGATGGCACAAGTCTTGACCATGAACAGATTAGAAAACAGGTTTAAGACGAGTATTGAACTACTATCAGCTACTCATGAACCAAACGTCCCAGTAAGAACTCAATCATGCTCATCACCAATCTCAAGTGTGCCTTCTTCTCGGGAGTGAACGTTGCTTTCATCTCATTTACGCGCCAAATCAGTTTATGGATGTACTGGAACGAGGGGAGCCCGCGGGAGTTGCTGTTGCGAATGGTATTCGGGATGGGTTTTCTGTTTCCATCGTTGCTATCGGCCTCCTCAGATAGCTTGAGCTTCTTTGAAGGCCGCGCGTCCAGGTCAGTGTCCAAAGAAGAAGCAAAGCCCGCCGACTGATTCTCGGCGCCCCTCGACCCCTCAGTCGCCTCCAAGCTCGCCGGGATGTTGTCAGTCGAATGATTACTTGGCCCGGCGTCGGACTGATGAGAGGCTTTGCCGTGAGCGGCGGGAAATGCTCGACGATCTGCTAGGTCTAAGAGATGTTCGATGGTTCCAGGTTCTACTCCTGTCTGTCGGAGCAAGTCGGGAGCCTCCTCTGGCTCTGATTCGAGCCGCTTTTGCGCTGTTCCCTCCTTCAACATGTGTTGTTTCCTCTTCTCCTCCAACCTTCTATTCTCCTCTTGTTCCTTCTTCTTCAAGTCTTCCATCCAGCCATGTGCGTCTGACCAGGTCGAGAAACTTTTGTCTGTTTCATAAGAAGTCATTACCTATGCGAAAACTTGACTATGTGTTGTAAACTCACATTTGTTCTTGGAGAACCTATCAGTCTGTTCCTTACTTTCATCATAGGACGTATAGATGCCAGGCTTCACGCCATTGTAAACGGCATAGTACGTTGTTTTCGCCATGGCTGAGTTAAAGCGAATGATGTGATGAAGAACAATGAATGAGAATCAGACTGTTACTGGGGCTTGGCTCTGATCAAGGTCGACATCAGGAAGGAGCTGCAGGTATATATGTACGTTTTATCCCGGCATCGGGGAGCTCCCTCATTATGAGGCGAGTAGCCGTGTGATAACCGACAAAAGCAATGTCTCAAGTCACAGAAAACATGTTTGCCAAGGAAGCATATGCTGTACGAACTAATTCTTCCTCAACAGATGCTTGGTCACTGGCTCGAAGGAGTGGCGGCCTGCTCGATCGCGGCTTGTGAGGCGTTTCGTGTAGTCGTCGATTGCGGCTATAGTGGCCAATTCAGGAAAGCCAAGCCGTTCCATGTTGATGCGGATAGCCTTGCGGAACTTTCGCTTGTTCATTTTCTTCCAGCGGTACCGTCTGTTGTCATCCCGACAGACGGGCAAATCGATCGAGGTCTGCACGGGACGGCGGTCAGACTCAAACCCGGGAAAGGAAAGGACCTCACAGTGCAGCACGCGGTCCGCGAGCCTATGGCTGACGAATGTAAGATCGATAGTGGAAAAATGCGTCCCCGTATCTACCGATCGAGAGTATGTGATGGCGCCCCGTGGTGTAGTGCATCTCATGTCATCCAGTGTAACAAACTGATCGTAGAGGCGCTTCCCGTCGCTAGCATTCGTGCCAACTCGATCGCCGCCCCAATGGGGATGCTGGAGGTTGAAGTCCCCAAGTAGAACGTCTCGCTGGGTGATGGCTGTATCCAGAACCAACTGCCGTAGGTTGAGTCTTTTCCCCTGGTTGTGTGTTACGGGTGTGTTGCATATGTTAAGCTAATCACTGTGTCATTGAATCTTGGATATAGGACCTAGTTGTGTGTGGCTGTGTTATTTCCGTTGGGTTGCTCAGAAGTTAACCCCCCCTCCCTGGAAACCTCTGTGCCAAAATCCCAGCCCAAAGTCTACTCGCGACCTCGACGGTTTGTCGACCCTGTTGTTCGACATCTGAGGACTCAGGCGCTCGTGGCCTGGTTATCCCAGCGCCGTCCAATCAAAAGTCGCAGTGTGTAGCCTTAACTTTTGGTTGCCTGATGACTCATGGACAGCTCAATAACCCCGCCCCAGCAAAAGATGGATCGTAAAGGATAAAAATCCCATCATTACCAAGCGGCACGATCCAATTTGAAGTTTCACACCCCAGTCAGTAACCCACTTACATCTACCATCCCGTATCTCCGGAGAGAACCAGCCATTTCTTTCACCTTGCTTGAAAACGGGGGCCTCCTTCTCTTCCTTCCCTCGCTGATGATCAGTGATTCAAACTGGGCACAAGTGCAACGATCTTCCCTGCTTTTGATAGGCTTTTTCGTTATCGAGGAGGCTGCCACCATGACATCCATCGACTCTCCAGTGTCACGACCACCCTCCAACACCACGCCATGTCCGACCAATCTCCTCACTCTCCCCTATGAGCTCCGACGTGCAATCTTCTGCTACTACTTCACGGCAGAAGGCGGATACGCCTTTAACGCCGAATCAGAACAGCTCACAACCGCCGATGGGAGTCTCATTGAACTCTCACTGATGTATACCTGCCGATCCATCGCTGACGAGACAAAATATTTACCCTTCACACTCAATTCGGTCACATTCTCTACCATGCTCCGCGACGATCTAAGTCCATGGGCTGCTCGTTTCGAGTACCTATCCATCTTCCAATGCCTGTTACAGTCGGACCTCTTGGTGCATCTGAGAGACGATATCACTCCCGAGATCTATTCTCAAATCGTACTAAAATTTCCTCGATTCGCGCCGCATCTAGAAAAGACCGTGAGACTTTACGACGAGGTCTACGGAGATTATGCCGCCAGAGAACGCGTATTCGCGAGCTGGTCAGCCACATGTTTCCGCATTGGACTGGTTCCCAGTCACCATACGATCTTGAGAACATCTGGTTAAAGCCTTGGGCTATGCCGGACTCCTCCGTCCTCAGAAGAATAGGACAACTGTTCGGAGACGGCGCCGCATGGCAACAACTCGGGGACTGGTATCCAGGGTGCACAACCAGCGACATGGATTCTGAGGCCGAAGATCAAGAGGCCAGCTGGCTCTTTCGTGAGAAGTTCCGCTTTTCGGCAGCGTCTGTAGCCATCTGGTTTCTCGAGCGTCTCCCGAATGAAGCGCGACGGCAATTTAGGAACGTCATATTGCGCGAGGATCATGTCTCGTTGCATAGCCCAGAATGCCACGCCCATGGGCTCATCCCATTCTGCCAAGAGAATCCACGCCTTCACATCGAGCGGCGCATTAGTCTCTTTCAGAATGCATTTCACCATGTGCCAGGCCTGAGACGCCTGACTCGACTGGTCGAAAAGACCAATGACGAGGATATCCCGCTCAAGACCCGTTGGATTACTCGGAACCTATACGGCTGGTTATCGGAGGCATTGGCCGCTGTGGATGCTGGAATGCCAGAAACGTCTTTCACACTGGTTCTTGACGGAGACCCCGACATTAATACCTGCTCTGATATTTTCCAGCAGGTCGTTCATCGAGATATTGCCTGCGAGAGGGCATATCAAAAACGCCAGGCTGAAGACGGCTCTCCGACTCACGACCGCTACCCCGTATGTGAATTTGTGCCGGAGGGATTCTCAGAAGCCATTGACCACTTGCTCCGCCAAACCTCGATCCTGCGTTGCAACTTTCACCCCGGTGCGTCCTGGGACCCTGATAAACTAGCTGAGGAGCTCTCGCCTATACCTCTGGATCGTTGGAAAGATCATGACTCTTGCACCAAGCCTAAAGTTATTTATCTATCTCCTTGCCTGCCTGAATGGCGTGACCTACTGCTTGAGAGCTTTTATCAAAGCCCAAGTTAGTGAAGGAAAATATCATTACACAAAATAGGTAGTAGCATAGTAGCCCGACCTTACCGGGCAAGTCTCATAACGCTATAAGCTATGAAAGCCATCGGCTCCGCTACTGATGGTATTCTTCTGCATCAATTGTGCGTCCTGAGCTCGAATTAGCACGCAAAGGTAACCGGGTGCACGCGACATTGGTAGAAGAGCCCTTATCTAATCTTATCTCAATCACTTAGTTATCAGGAGCGCTGAGTCAGTGATTTGGACCAATAGTGGAGGACCATTAAACTGCCACAAATACCTCAGATCAACACTCAGTGCCCCTGAGTATGTTGTACAAACCTCGCTTGTCAGTCTCTTCGCTCTTCCGACTTGGAGTTTCATATACGCAGAATCTCCCGTGGTGTGGTATATGATCGTCACCCCGGTCCTTCAATACCAGCATGACCCCTCCGACTAGGACTTTTCTCGCCTTTCAACGAGATGCAAAGCTTTCTACTCTTCAGACCAGGGTAGTGGCGGTGCAACCCTACGGTGATCTTGAGCAAGATAACCAAGATCTCTTTAAACAAGGCACTGAGCATGATTACGCTGTCATCACAGAACAAACCATCTTTCATCCACAAGGCGGGGGCCAACCTTCAGATGTCGGTAAAATGACAGATCAAGGCGGTGTATGTTTTACCGCCGCGGCGGCTCGAATGGATGCCACAGGCAACGGCCAAGTCTTGCACTTTGGACGATTCAACTCCCCGGGCGACACTTTCAGTCAAGGCCACGATGTGGACCAGGAGATCGACCTTGAACTACGCCTCCTCTATTCACGATACCATACCGCTGGTCACGTTCTCGGCTCGGCAGTCAACCACCTCCTAAAGGACAAGATCGAGGACTTCGACGAACTGAAAGCCTCTCACTTTCCCGATTCCGCGTCCTGCGAGTTCCAGGGTCTCATTGAAGGAAAATGGAAAGACGCCATTCAGCAAAAGGTGGACGAGTTCATCGCGGCAAAGATGCCCGTCGAGATTCACTGGTGGGACGAACAGGACTTCCGCGACAATGGATTGGAACGTCTGACACCTGACGCGAGCTTCGTAGCTCCTGGGGAGAAGTTCCGCGTCGTCAAGATTGTCGGGGCAGAAGTGTACCCCTGTGGAGGAACGCATGTTGACACAACCGACTTATGCGGCGAGACCAAGGTTAAGAAAATATCTAGAAGCAAGGGCAGGTCAAAAGTCAGCTACTTGTTACCGTAACCTCGGGTATTTAGACGAATTCGGCCTGTTTTGTTGGTGTTAGGAGAGATAACTATATAATACATGGCCTCGCAAGGCCAGTGTTCCCCGACAAAGGCGCCCGAAAGGATTTTCAACACTTGCAGCCTCAAATGTCACAGAGACAATGCTAACATAGCGATGGGTTGGCTCTATCGTATGGCTTGCAATCTGTATAGGCTTGCCGCAACCAGCCTATAGCCAGGGGGGTATAATGATGGGGAGTCGCCGGATGTATCCGGGGAGGTGGCTTGCTCTGTTGTCGTCTTCTAATCGACAAACCATGTCAGGTCTTCCAAGAGATTCCCGTTCCACAATCGGGCCAGATATTTCTGGCTCGTGTCACCTCGAGAAAACTGTGTGCCAGCTTTGCTAGTATGGGAAGTCGGTCAGACGCTTTGGTCAGATTAATCTTGGTATAGACCTCGACGGCACGTTACGACCATTGCCAAGGGCAGTCCTGAGCAGCCGGGGAGTGACTGGAAGTGGGCTGTAGTCAGAGGGGCTGGAAAAAGACGATTGTTGGGGTCAAGCATTCTAGTACTTGGTTCCATAGCAATGAAGCACCCTTCGGTCTGGGAAGAGAATAGGCGCGAACACAACGCAGTGAAAATAGATAAAGCGCGAATTTTGCAAAACCTAGGAGTTGCATCCATCCAGAGATCTGTTCTTTATTATAGTTGCAGCCCGGCCCTTGATGGGCTAACTGAGCCCGAAGATCGCATCCATCCAGGCTGTGCATCACTAAGAGACGCCGTAGTGGTTGCTCTCCTAGTTAAACCAACGTGGACGACCTATGGGAAGCATCCCACAAACAGACTAGCTCGTATTAGGGCAACACGCTCGGTGCCTGACAGGATAGTTGAGAGTATGAGAAATGGAGTTTATGAGGTTTGCCAAGATACACTATCTGTCTGACTTGCATCGAGTGAACAAGGCTTCAGGTATGCACTTTTGCGCCTGGCCAATCGAACTTATCTTGTAATGTCTAACATTACCCTATATGTTCATCCATAATCTTGCATTTGCAGTTCAGCCTCTTTGATCAGCGTTGCGATTAACAAGTTAATTACATCTGTGCTAACAGCCATGTCAAGTCGCTGCTTTGGGCGTGAAACTCCAATCTTTGTCAGCGTTATAAAGCGCACTGGGGCTTCACTCAGTTTAGACGATAATGCGCACTGCCACACCAAGAAGAACTCTGCTGCTGTGCCATCAATCCTCTGCCAGCATGGCAGAGCTAGTGCTGCAGCGTCCGAGACACGCAGCGGAACCGCTGCTACCTGCTAATTGTAGATGGATGGCAACCCTCTGCAGATTGTGCAGCCCAGCCCCGAGGTGGAGACTTGACAACAAGCCCGCAGGCACCATATCACCTCCCAGCACGCAACTTGGAAGATTTGTGCGCCTTTGACATGTGACGGACTCGTTTTTACCAGGGAGTAGAGATGTCTCCACTGCAGTGCACTCACTTGAAACGCCAAGAGGAATATCCAAGCCTTGTTGCCCACCAAATCGAGCATGCATGCACCTTTCAGCTGGTCCGCTCAGCTGGCAACTTGGGTGCTACCCCCCCTGTTTCTTCTCTCTCTTTTCCTTTTTTCTTTCTTTTAGTCTCATCAATGCGGTGCCACCCGCGCGGTTAACTCTTCCGTCGAGACCGAGCCCACCAATCAACCCACCTTGAACTTTATCAGACCCATACAGTCCTGGCAACTTAGCTACGCTCCGCATGCAGGGCAGGACAAGTTAGATCGTTCTAGACGCATTGACAAGTCTCACGTAATTGATTCCAAGTTGAATAGTGTCTGAGGTTCATCCATGTTACCCTGCAATCAAGCGGAGCTTGAACCAGTAAGCGCTACTCGTCACCAACAAAGGCACGGGCTAGAATTGTCTGTCGTACGTGTACCATCGGGCGTAATTGTGCTAAATTTGTCTTTCATGCGTTTAATTTATTGTCTGTAGGGTATCCAGATGCTCTGCTGTTGCTTGGGCCTGCATCTCTTCATCCCCAGGCGAACCTCTTTTCCAACCGCAGCCATGTCTGCCACTGTGATACTGACAATCGTTGTCCTTGCCTTGATATTTCTCTTCAAGATTCTTTTCGACTATTCCCAAAGTTCGGTTTCTTCTCTTCCTGGCCCATGGTACACACGCTTCACAGATATTCCCTTTCTCTATGCCCGACTAGTCGGTACCAGCCGTCATTATCTACAACGACTCCACAAGATCCATGGCTCCGTCGTGAGGGTTGGTCCCAAGGACGTTTCTATCAACAGCATTGATGGTTACTACAAAATTCACGGTGTTGGTAGCCACTGCACCAAAACTCCTGTCTTTGACAAGATTCGGTTCAGCCACTCGCCCATGCTGTTCACCATGCGAGATCCTCAAGCGCATGCTCAACGGAAACGTATCCTGGGTCGAAGTCTTACCGCCGTGCGGGCAGACCAAGAGACGACAATCCGGAGGCTAGTTGAACTGGCTATTTCTCAAATCAAGACCGAAGCCGAAGATGGTAGAGTTGACGTCTACAAGTGGTGGCGATGTCTCGCGGTCGATGTCATGACTGAAATGGCATTTGGTCAATCCTTTGACTTGCTAGAATCAGGTGGGCAAGACTCGCCAGTATCCAAAGCCCTGGAAAAGGTCAACATGAAGGTCATGCTACAGGCCATTCTGCCCGAGGCCCTCATGTCACCTCTCAGGTGGTCTCCCATTACCTGGGTCAGGGATGTAGTTTGCTGCACAGAGGTCATGTTCGGTCATGTAATGGCTGCCCTAGGCGAATTACGGCATTCACCAAAATGCGCCACCACAATGCTTGGCCGTATTCTAAGTGAAGACAACATCAAGAGCCGACGGGCGGCCTTGGATGACGACGAGATGGGATCGGAGGCCGCCATGATGATAGTAGCAGGCTCCGACAGCACAGCAGCCACGTTGACATATGCTGTCTGGGAGGTTCTCCGACATCCCGTCTTGAGACAGCAGGTGGAAGATGAAGTGGCAGCCCTCCCCCTTGGCTTTACGGCTAAAGAAGTTGAAGCTCTGCCACTGTTGAGCAATGTTCTTGAGGAGGTGTTGAGGCTATACAACCCCACGGGAGCTCCCGTCGAGAGATCGGTGCCCCCAGGCGGCATTTCTGTCGACGGGTGGGATATCCCCGGTGGTACCACAGTGTACACCCAGTCTTGGCTTTTATCTCGTCTAGAGGGGGTGTTTCCCCAGCCAGAAAAGTAAGTGCTCAGTCGACATGACGATCAACAATGACTAACTCAGAGTACCCAGATTTGACGCAAACCGGTTTGCCAATCCAAGTCCAGAACTAAAGAGAGCCCATGTTCCTTTTAGTATAGGATCTAGGAGTTGTCTTGGCATGAATCTAGCGCGGATGGAAATTCGTCTTGCTCTCGCCCTGTTCTTCAGGGAGTGTAGGGGCGCACGGCTGCATCACAGTATGACGGATGACATGATGACACAAGTGGGCGAGTTTTTTATAGTACCGAAAGCAGGTAGATGCGATATCAGCGTTCCGTGAATGACAAAGAGGAGAGATTTGATCGATAAAGCAAGACAACCTCAGAGCTTTAATAGAAGAACGTGGTGTACATCGATGGGCAGGATTACTTTTTGATTTGATATTTTGAATAGGTTCTACACTTTGAGTATTACAAGTATCAAAATGAGCGGCCATTGACTTGTGGGGAGAGACTGCTGAATAGATGTCCTTCTTGAAGTTCGCGACATTGTCAACAAGGCATGGAATAGCCCAATTAAGAAAGATGGAAGAAATGAGCACCAGTATTCTAATGATAATGACTACCACAACATTGCAGAATCCTAACATGCGTATACCTAATACATGAATTTCAAAACCCCTTTATGTAGTCAATGATAGATAATCTTCTTTTCACCAGCATCAATACACCTTGGCTTTGTTCTTTTGGTTGAGCACGGGGCCTTGTATCCCTCCATGAACCCATTGAAGGGTAGATGACGATGCCGTCAGCAGGCCAGCAGAGAGAACAAAGATCAAGCTACGTTCAATAGCCGAAAACTGGTCAAAGAGTGGGTAAGGATACCTATTTTAGTATCAGCGACAAACGAGTAAGTATCCAACTGCCTCGTAAACTCACCACCCATTTCGCTGAAAGCAGAGCTCAATCCAACACCAATACACCAAAGCCAAGGCAACGCTCAGAGGCATCATACCACGAGCTGTGATCTTCCATGCCGGACTCAAAATGATAAAGTCGAGCGACAGTAATACTGCTGGCGCAAGGTGGAATCCAATGTCGAGTAGAGGGTCAATGTCGAGCGCTCCTGGCCTGAGCAAGGATGAGTCGTATACTCTTATCGACCAGTAAAGCACCGATATGACGACTTCGAGAGGCGTCACCAGGATCGACATGGTATTCTTGGCGTCAAAAAAGACATTGCTAAGTGTGAGGTCTGCAAGGACACCAAAGGTGAATACCAGCAGAGAGGTAGCGAGGCCGACGACAGTGAGGAGCTGAAAGTACCACCCGAATGCATCCGTAAAGATTGTTTTCCATGTTGTGAGAAGGTAGAAGCTGTAAATGAAGGATGCAACGCCAAAAGCGTGGAAAAGGGCAGCGGGAAAGCGGGAAGGCTGTTCCTTTGGTTGTCCTGTAGTAAGATCCATCACAGCAACAAACTGAGAACAGTATTCCAAGGTACAGAGTGTTTCAGTTGGCGTCGAGTCCCCCTTGTAGCCCGAGAGCAAAGGATAAAAACTGCCTGCCGTGTAGTGGTAGTGACATGGTCCCTTATACCTACGCTATTTCTGCAGGGTGGATTCCGACCAGGGGAGTGAGACAGCATAAGCCGCTGCGCCACGTCTGACCAGCACTAGACACGTACGTCCGGCGCTTAGAGAAAGATGGAACCTGCCCGAAGGGTCCGAGCAAGCTATTACTTTGCTTAGTGCTGATAGCAGTGGAGATGAAGATATGATTGCTTTGTATTTGAACTTTGTGCCTTTTCGTTATGCCAACGCTTGCACAAGCAGGCACCAGCTTAACTCTTCTTAACTCTTCTCTGCAAACTGATACGACCTTTGGTCAACATCTTTCCAGAGCGACCGGTTATCTATTGCACTCTCGAACCTTTTCGCCCTCTCTAACCATTTCAACCCTATCTCATAGTTCAAGGAGCCAAGACCAGCTTCCTTGATGCTATTCCTCTCCGGGCAAGGTTCGGATGCGGCCCAAACGATTGCCATAGTCTGGGGCATCACGCCCGCCGCCAACGGGCCGAACTTGAATCCCTGTTGTGATGCACTGACAATCTCGTTGCAGAAAGACTTCATCTCACTCATAAGAAGTTCTGTGCATCCTTCGACTTGCCGTAATAATCGATTGAGCAGTGCACCTGCAGCAAGCATCGTAGTAAAGGGTCCAAGCGTCTGCATGTTCCTGTGTGGTTCTTGAACCGGATCTTCCGGTGACAGCTTTTGGATTCCTTTTCCGTATTCTGTACTCGACACAGTGGGCTCGTCCTGCTCGCTCTCCTTCACACTAAGCTCTTCAAGCTCAGCCTTCAGCAATCTGTAAGCTTGCGATATTTGAGTGTAGTATTTTTGCGGATTGCTATTGAACCGAGGCATCTGGGCAAACGCCATCATGGTGATGGAGTCACAAACCGTCACCTGACCGTTTTCGTTACCGGTGCACCGCGCGATAAGGTCGTAGAACCAAGGCTCGGGCTTTAGGTCTGGATTATACGCCATTTCAAAAGTCTACTGCTTATTAGTAGAGGTTGTCAGGAGGGTCAAACTACTCACTATCGTAGGCAAATAACAAACCAACATGCTTATGTGGAATTCTTGTAACCAGCCCTCCATAAAGGCGTTACGGAGGATTGCCAAAAGCATGGCCATGTGTTGCGTAGCAGGTACAGCCGGGCCCCAAAGAAGCTCCTATCCCAATTTCAGTCAACAGAGGGAGGCTCATAGTAACTGAGTCAAGCCTCACCTGGCAAGCCATAATCAGATAGATTGTGCACGCTGTATTTACTGAATAAACCTGCGATGGATCTCGAAGCATTGTCCGCACTGCGCGCAACGCCGTTCCGTGATGGGAAAGAGCTTTTCTGTAAAGTGTCTCATTCTGGCTGTGAAGAGATTGATGTGTCTGAACCATTGCAGACGCAGCTATTGCCAAGGTCGGACAGGAAACCAGTCGTTGGGGTAGTTGGCTAAAGAAAACTCCAGAACAAGCAATGTCGTACGGTAAACCTGGGCTCTCGATAATTGATACCAGCGATTGCGCGATAGACATTGATTTCGATAAAGGGTTGCTGCGAATGCTGACGGCCAATGGATCCTTGACGTGTATAAACTGGCGCACATTAGCTCCGGTGCATCGTATACCGATACGACCACACCTCCCACAGGAGGGTTGAGCCTGGTCACACTAGAAGGCCATTAGCTTTGCTTCTAGGACCAAGAAATATGACTCGCCTTCCTCTTGGCTTGGCGGCACTGGTCGCAACGCTGGATATGCTTAACGCCCACCATGTTGACATCAATGGCAAGTTGACCAATTCAAGACCAGGTTAGCGGCGCAGTCAATTGTTCAGTAACCTGTTGGCCCAACATCAGTCACGTGTGATGACTAATGAGCGAGCGCAGCATCCTGCCCAACTTGTCGAACAGGCTTGGCAGAGTGATCCTTCGAGGGAGTGTCCATCAGGCAATTCCTACAATGACCGAGGGCGATCTCCAATTTTTCTTGCATCAGAAGCAGTGGTCCAATAAATAGGAGAGCTTCGCGTTGAAAATCCGCATATGAGTCTCCTTTTGTTATCCCCAGAGTGCGAGAGAAGAAGAATCAAGGCTCTGGTGGATGCGGCCAGGGTACCAACCAGGGTCCTCGGTGCCTCCATACTAAGACAGTATCAACATGACGGAGGGTGAAGAGGAAACTAAGTTCTGACATCCTTACTTTTATGAAGCAACTTGAATATTTAATAGATTTTCAGGGTCCTTGCCTTGGACCTTGTGAAAGAAATCCGCGGAGTGGGGGCGGCTGTCTTCTAAGCTTGTCATATTAGTCGTCACGCAATCAAGTTCCAAGGGCAACGCCACGTGGGCATTCGCAATAACAGTAAAACTGTCGCGTGAATTTTTATAGGCCAATATAGCAGAAAAAACCTCTTTCGTGAGGAAGCTGATCGGAGTGCTTCATGCAGACGCGTACACGACACCGCCTTAGGTGGTGCATAAGTTATAAGCAGGTTGCACCAGAAACAATGCCTTCAATATGTACCATTTGAGCAGCTCGCTTGTCTTACGGGAGTTTCACAAAGACCTTGTGTTTCTATACCCCGCATCTTTCGTTGGCAACTCAGACATCCTCCAACCTCAGTATGACTGGTTATCTCATACACTGCAAGACTACATCGCATATTTTGGCGATATCAATCGGATTAGCTTCAAATACATCAATGTTCGCCCCCTTTTTTGTGTATTAATCTCGCATAAAATACTCATTCTGATTGGTGCCGTCTTTGAGCGGCCTTCCTGTACCAGTTCCACCGCCCTGCTTCCCATGGCATATCACACAACTGTCGGCAAATGACGCGGCACTTTTATATGCCTCGAGTTGGGCTGACCACACCTCCTAGGTAGGGTTGAAATGGATGTCTCTCTCATCAAGGCGGTAAGCCGGAAAAGGCATGGGTACTATGTTGTGTGACCACCTGTCTGACAACAGATAGGCCCGCGATAGGTCGGCAGATGTAATGTTCGTAAGGCAACCACGCGAGATCTTCCATGCCCGCTTATGCCACCTGCAGATCAGGCCCTTACGTAAACCCGAGTCTTGATACACCTTTATTCAGACATCGGTAAGCTTACGCATATGTTGTACAACCAACCGTTTCACGGCTGTCAGCATTCCAGGGCACGAGACGCCCAGGAAGAGTGATATTGAAGTTGTACCACAGCCCTCTGAGGGGTCAAAGCGCTAAATATGCATAATAATGGCCCGAATTCCGCCCCTATCTGTGTCGTGAGGGTGTCGTGGATGCATTTTGGGTGTGTCAGGTTGCCGAACTGTTCAACATGCCGCGCTCTAATACGAGCCGTAGGGCTTTTTGTCCCTTCCCGTCCCGCACCATCCCGTCTCTTGCAGCAGTCACAGCCAATGAATAATGAATGTCTCAGCCCTTTGAGATCACTATAGCCAATCAGCAGGCCCACTGACTCCCGTGAATGATCTGCCGGGCCCTCAATCTGACTGTCAGCTAGCCTCCCGCTTTCAGCTTTGATCGAAAGTGGGATGAATCTGCAGGCTTACAAACTCTCCTACGGCTTCTCAGCTGCAACTACCCGTGGCTTACGACGTCCTCAAAAGCGTATCTCACGCGGGGTAGAATGACGTGCATGCTGCTTTTGGTATTGGGCTGGAGCATTAGAACGCTCCCTCCCCCGTCCGACCCTCGCGCCTCGATGAAATCTCATCAAACCCCTAAGCATTGCCCAAGATGTCGCTTTTCGCCCGCTTCTGGCATGCTGTTGTAGGCCTGTTCACATGGCTGACTATGTCGCCTGTGTCAGAGTACGGCTTTCATCATCCAGCCCAGCGTCCTCTTGGACCGCCACCCACACATACCCATGAACTTGACTATGGTCACTACCCAATCTTCCGGCCCCCAGCAGCAAATCCAGGCGACCATGACTTTGTCTGCGACTACAGTGCAATGGAGGGCTGGTTCCCTTGCTCGATACCCGAGAACAGAGAATGCTGGCTTCGAAACAAAGAGGGCCAAGAGTTCAACATTCATACCAACTATGAAAAGTTTGCTCCGATCGGCATTACTCGACACTATACCTTGAACATCACCGATGGGGCATTCAATGCTGACGGTCAGCCCTTCAAGACAGCGAAGCTGTTCAATGAGTCCTATCCTGGTCCCTGGCTTGAAGCGTGTTGGGGAGATGTAAGCAAGATGCAAACCTCATGTGACTCGAGTCTCAAACTCACTGTTTAATAGACTGTCAACATCACCGTGATAAACAACATGAGCGAAAATGGCACCAGCATCCACTGGCACGGGATTCGACAGAACCAGACGATGGATATGGACGGTGTCAATGGCATCACCCAATGTCCCATTGCACCTGGCCAGAACTTCACATACAGCTTCAAGACAACGCAGTATGGAACCTCTTGGTATCATAGCCACTACTCTGTACAGTATGCAGATGGTTTACAAGGTCCACTGGTAAGTAGAAACAGTCACGTGCAATCACACTCCGATATCGGCTGACGGATTTTACAGACGATTCATGGCCCATCATCTGCTCCCTTTGACGCTTCCAAGCGCCCGTTGCTTATGACTGATTGGTGTAAGTAGACGCCGCTACAAACTTTAAGCCATTCAAGCGTTAACATCAACAAATAAGCTCATAACAGCGCCTTTCAGCTTCTGTTCAACCGTAATTGGGGAAACAAGACTATCCTCCTAAACGGTGCAGGAAACGTTTCTCACTACGGGTACACCCCCACCCTCAAAGTTCCTGACAATTACGTCTTGCATTTTAACAAGACACCCACCGACAAGCCCACACGGCCAAAGAGATACCTCCTCCGCTTGATCAACACCTCTTTCGACTCGACTTTTGTCTTTTCCATTGACAATCATTGGCTTCAGATCGTATCAGCTGACTTTGTGCCCATCGAACCATACTACAACACGTCCGTCTTGATTGGCATCGGTCAGCGATACAATGTCATTGTAGAGGCCAACCCCCTTGCTGGTGATGATAACCCCATCCCAGAAGACGGCAACTTCTGGATCAGGACCTGGATTGCGGATAATTGCGGTATACAACCAGGAGGCGCAGGCTATGAAGAGACTGGTATCCTCCGATACGACAACACGAGCACGTCAGACCCAACATCGCGGCCTTGGACGAGAATCAGCAAGGCCTGTTCGGACGAGACATACTCTTCGCTGAGGCCCAAGATACCGTGGTATGTCGGCCCTGCAGCTAACGCTAAGAAAGCGGACGACCTTGCTGGTGAGCAGTTCAATGTCACTTTTGACAGAACCGCAGGTACGAGGCCAGAGTTTGTGGACTATCCTTTGGCTCTTTTTTCGATGCAAGAATCCGCCGACCCGGATTTCAGACCGCTTCAGATCAACTATTCTGATCCGGTCATGATGCATCTTGACTCACATGTCAACACCTTCCCCCGCAAGTGGGTGGTGATTCCTGAAGACTACACCGAGGAGCAATGGGTATGGCTTACTTCTTCCGGGTCTGCGCAGTGAACACAGTATTGACAGTATTCATAGGTCTATCTTGTCTTGACAATGGAGGACAGTAGCATCGCTACAAGAGCTCACCCGGTATGTCAACCTTGATCACCTCCTTGCTGGAAAGCCTAACATTAAATCCCTCCAGATTCATCTCCATGGGCATGATTTTGCTCTTCTGCAGCAAGAGGAAAATCAAGAGTATCATCCCAGCAGGCTCAATCTCACCCTCGACAACCCTCCCCGCCGAGACGTGGTGCTCCTACCCACTGGCGGCTTCGTTGTCATCGCCTTCAAGGCCGACAACCCTGGAAGCTGGCTCATGCATTGTCACATAGCCCGACATGCATCCGAGGGTTTGGCGTTGCAAATTCTGGAGCGTCAGAGTGATGCCAATAAGCTTTTCCCGTGGGACTCTCCCAACATGATTGAGGCGAATAGGGTTTGTGATGATTGGAAGAGTTGGCATGAGGAACATGAAGACCTTTTCGAGGGTGACTCGGGTATTTAAGTCAGACGATTACAGCATCGTCATAGGGTTTCCGCATTCCGCCAAGTCCTGTCCACATAGTTAAGAAGTCCCTCACCACGGCTAGCGATCCAGGGCAACAGCTCTCAGAGCAGGTTGCTGTCTACACGAATTGAAATGTCAAGTTCGTATCCAAATCCAAGTTCGTGTCCCAAACGCACATCAATCTCCGTAATGAATACGAGTCTCAGAAGACTGTCTACCTTGTCGCCTAACAGCTTATGCGGGGCATAGTAGCAGCGTGCTGGTAGCCTTCTTCGTACTCTACTAAGGCCTCCTAATCCTATTACTGCATTTTAAGGTGGTCGCAGCCCTGTTATCTCGTGTAGGGACTGAGAATGGCTGGCATAGGCGCGCTTCTAAAAATGCGTGTCGCAAAGCCACTACGGCAAAAGTGAAAGATACCTTTCAACAGGTACCGCAGTTTTGCTAGGTTATATCCTTCGTAACAATGCGGTATGCAGTCGGCGCAACAAAGCTCAGCGCAAATACAATACTAGAAAGAGAAGGACACGGTCTCTACACCGTGTCTGGCGTGCAAATCCTCTCGTAACAATTGAATTAGAGGTGAAAACAGGAGGGAAGCATCCACGCCCTTGCCATAACGAGAACGTCGACGCCAAAACATCAGCGCTTTAGGTCACACTCAGTGTTTATCATGGTGCCAACATGCATTTTCTTCAAATCTATGGAGTGAATCCGTCATTTTTCAGGAAGTACTCATTCTCAATACTATTTGATATCAAGAAACAATCAATAGTCATTGAGTGGTTTCTCTCCGCCCGTTTATTACGGCTCGTCGCTCATTCCCGAAACGGGCGTCAAGACTTCCGCAAAAGGTGCGCATTTAGAAAGTCATTTTATTATATCACCAATAGCAGTCGGTGGAATTGAGTAATATCCGTGGATTGATTTAAAGACTTTCTTTGCGCATTTAACTCACACACCAAGTACCATCCACACCGAGACCAAGGTTCCGCCCTACCACCCAGCCACCCTGGAGGCACAAGGCATTAATCGTCGCCTCTGCAACCTACCAAAGAAGAATGACGTGGTGGGAGACAAGAAACCCGATAAGCATTATAGCCAATCTAATTACTTGGCGACCGTATTGCAACGTCACATAACCGTTTGAGGCTCCGTCTTATCAATGCAAAATGCGTTCCCAAACTTGTTATTTTCAGGCTACGAGAAAATCACCCGTTTCTCCACGGGCTAAATCTCCGCCCCGACCAAAGTGGCTCTTGGACAGCCTATCAGCGTCCGTTCAAGCTCATCGGGGATCTAGACGAGCTCCCTTGCATCCAGCCACCAATGGGTAGCTTCCCAAGGAAAGCATGATCTCAGCAGCGCAATCATTGGATACGAAGCACGTGAAACTGTAGGGCCAACCTTTCCCCTAAGTGAATTGAAAGGGGGCACTTCGTATCTCTCACCGCCAACAAGAGGCATGCCTTCAATCTGTCAACCCGGGTTATTGAACAACATGCAGACTGGTCACACCGCTATCGCAGAAAATCTCGGGGTTTTTACAATTCCTTACAATGCCTACAACAGTGCATGGAATGGGCGTAGAAACGTGACCCATCAAGTGGGTAGCATGCGTGTGCAAAATATGATTCATATTAGCAATGCCCAAAAGTCCAAATTCCAGAAAAGCTCAATTGGATTGTTACGCCGTTTCAAAGAGTTCCAGACTCTCGGCTTCAGGGTAGTTTGATGCATTCCTCATCTCCGTGGAATGCCATGTCTCAATTGCTCCCGAGATCTTGGTTTCTGGAACGATATGAAGGGCAAGGGCTGACACGAGCTGAACACGGCTTGCCATCCGCACCTCCATCTCAAACCCTGATTGATAGCCAATCAATGAATAGAGTAATCATCGGGATGCATTTAACGTTCAAACATGGCATGATTCAATCGATTAATGTTATTGTCGCCAGCCCAACAGGGGCACGGGGATCGGATCGAGAAGGGGCTTCTAATAATAATTCGTCACCCCCTGTGAGCCTCCACAAATTACCAATCGATCATCAGGCTTTCCCCTGCAGTAAGCAGCGGCACTTCAGCTCGGAATGGCCGATGGATGCGATGTGCCGGACCGAAATGAAAAAAACACCGGATGATACGAGACCGGGGGTTCCATGCATGGCTCGTATGCAGGTACCGACCCGTCAAAAGGCCCCTCGGAGCCGAGATCCGACGGCCTTCTATTGGGGAAAAGACCTCGTATTGCAAAACTGCCTTTGAGACGGCCCAATTGCAATGTGGGACGACGACGTTACTTTCAAGGCATGAGACGAACCTAACACCAACGCGTCCTAGTTTACCCCAGAAGATCTAGACTAGAAGCTTTCATGATATCATTGTCGTCTAGCAATATCCACAAAGGGGGATGCATAAGTCCCAAACAGACGACTGTCAAAAGGTTATAAAAACCCGACTTCCGACAGCCACAGACAATTCTTTCCTCCTCAGCCTCGCTCCAACCAAAACAACTACACTCGTTTCTACAGCCTTCAAAAGCTTACATTCGCTCAAAAAACCAACCAACCAAACAAATAATCACAATGGGTTTCACCACTCGCGCTGCTGTTGCCGGCCTTCTGGTCGGCGCCGCCCAGGCCTCTCCCGTCTACGGCAACGGTACCATCGCCTACACCACCGAGGTCGTCACTGCTCTGACCACCTACTGCCCGGCTGCCACCACCCTCACCTACAACGACAAGACCTACACCATCACTGAGGCCACCACTCTGACCATCACCGACTGCCCCTGCACCATCAGCAAGCCCGCCAAGCCCACCGCCACTGGCCCCGCCAAGGATGCTTGCGCTGAGCACTGCTACGAGGCTTACAACGAGTGCCGTGTCGCCAAGGGTGCCAACATGGCCACCTGCGCCGCCAAGTACGCCGAGTGCCTGGGCTACAGCCCCTTCGGTAACGACGGTTCTCTGGTTACCCCCACTGCTTGCTCCAAGAAGCCTGCTCCCACCAAGCCCGTCTACACCACCGAGGTCGTGACCGCCATCACCACCTACTGCCCTGAGCCCACCACTCTCTCTTACAACAACAAGACCTACACCATCACCAAGCCCACCACCTTCACCATCACCGACTGCCCTTGTACCGTCAGCAAGCCTCACGGCCCTGCTCCTAGCGCCCCTGCTCACGACTGCGCCAAGGAGTGCACTGATGCCTACAACATGTGCCGCAGCGGTCCTGGTGCCAACATGGCCACCTGCGCTGCCAAGTACGCTGAGTGCCTGGGCTACAGCCCCTTCGGCGATGATGGCTCTCTCAAGACCCCTACTGCTTGCTCTGCCACTGGCCCTGCCCCTACTGGTCCCGCTCCCACTGGCCCTGCTCCCACCGGTCCTGCTCCCACCGGTCCTGCTCCTACCGGCCCTGCCCCTACTGGCCCTGCTCCTGTTGTCCCCGTCCACGACTGTGCCAAGGAGTGCTCCGAGGCTTACAACAAGTGCCGCAGCGGATCTGGTGCCAACATGGCCACCTGCGCTGCCGAGTATGCCAAGTGCCTTGGCTACAGCCCCTTCGGCCCTGATGGTTCTCTCATCACCCCCACCGCCTGCTCTGCCACTGGCCCTGCTCCCACCGGCCCTGTTGCCACTCCCACTGGTGGCAACCCCCCTGTCGTCACCGCTGGTGCCGGCCGCATCGCTCCCGCTGGCATGATCGTTGCCCTGGGTGCCATTGCCCTCTTCTAAGAGGTTGATGGTGACAGCATGATGTAGATGCAAAAGCCACCATTGGCTTCAAGATACTTCCTTTCAACCATTATAGAATATAGTATACGCATATATCAAGCTTGATGTTGAGACGCAGCCTCTGAGATGCGTGTTGTCTTGTAATAAAAGTTTATCGACTGAACTATGACTGACTGCTTGATCCGTTTCTCATGTGATAACCATGGATGCCTTCAACTGGCATACCTCAGAATAGAGGGAAGGTTCTTCTCTGGACAATTCTCCATCAGGTGGGCCCCGTCTTGTCACAAGTTGGACAAAGCAACTCATCCCACTTATGAGCGTAGTTGCAAGTCTTTTTGAAGCAATCTTTTCCATTTGAGCAGAACTTGTACCTTTTTGCTTTCCGTGTTCCACACGCCTCGAAAGTGGCCGTTTCCTCTATAGTATGTCCATATTTGCAACGAGTGCCCTCACTGCAATACAGGCGCCAGACGCAACGGTTGTAGACCAGTTTCTGCTCTGCTTTCAGTCGCTTATTTTGTTTCTTCCGACCGTTGTTGACGGGTGTAAAGCCATCATTATCTTGGCCACTCTTTGAATCAATCCCATTGGCCTTCCTAAGCGGGTCGAAGGGGTTTGGTGTTATGAATTTGCCCTTTGGGTTCTGAGGACGGGAAGCACTGTTGTTGTACTCGAAATATGTCATGGCCCTTAGGTTGTAGCGCTTGAGCTCTTCTCTCATATCTTGAAATATCTCGGTGTGGGTCTCATGGTCCAGTTCACAGATAAGTATGATGACCAAGTCCTTCTCAGAAACTCCACGGCGTTGCAGATGGTGTAAGCGATATGAAATGCGGAGATTCTCAAGAACTTGATTGATAATGTCGCGGTTAATCGAAGGTTCGAGGATGACGATACTATTGTCGGGGATGGCACTCTTTTTGGGATCGAAAACCTCCTCGTGGAAACTGAACTTGTCCATGAAATCATCAAGAAAGTGTACCTCGATGAGCTCTCGATCCATCATCAGGTGACGGCATTCTTCCTTGGGTTGCGTGTAAGCCGCTGATATTCCATTTCTCCATGACCAGACATGCACTTGGAATTCTCTCTTGGCAATTCTTAGCACAGCTCGAATAAGATCTTTGTCACCAGAAACGATGATAAAGGTGCTGGAAACCCCGCCGTGTTGCAGGTCAGCGGCATCAGATACCGAGGCCGCGATGATTTCAGCGTCGACTTCTTTTCACGTTTTGTCCACGAGCTACGCTCAAACGTGTGGACCCTAACGTCGCAAGATTCGATGGCCCTCCATGTCGCGTCAATTTCATGAGGGGTTGATCCATATAGGTCGACAATGGCTTGGACGTCTTCATCTGCGGGCAGACCGCAGTTCTGGGTCAAGACGTTCTTCAGCTTCCCGGCGTCGAACCTCCAGGTAGGATCCAACTTTTCGGGCAGACCACGTTTTTCGGCCGACGTTCGCTGGCCTTGGATCCAGACGTTTGAGTTGTCGATGTAGATCCTGATTTGCTCAACCCTCCTGGGCGTGGCGGCGCGGGTAGAGATACGAGACTGCATCGGAATCAATGAGGCGTTACTAGGATTGTTGTAAAGAGTAAGGATGTCGTGAAGATGAAGTAATTTGAGTGAGATGAATCGTAGCTGTGTTTCGTTGTCGTTTCTGGTTACGAGGAACACCAAGGCAATAAGTAGTGAAAGGAGGGAGCCTGTCGTGTCTGTTTTCTCCTTGCCACAGCCACATGTCTGCATTTCCCTGTTGCCTTGTGATATGCCTTATTTGCACATTCACCCGTTAAGAGCCTTGTAGATGCAGCCACACCTTTCAGCCGATGCCTTACCATGCGGGTCAGACCTTCTGGCGCGTGGAAGCCAACAGCTATTGGGCCTTTTCTACAGTGTGTCCCATCCAAAAATTCTAAGCCTCTCAGCTTCGCTGAAGCGGGTTAGTCATACAAGGCAAACAAATGAGGCCTTATCTGGAGAGCCACGACTCGCCTGAGGGCTGAAGCGTGGTCGCTGTTGTTGGGTCGCGGTTGCGTAGGTGGTCCCTTGCACTGCCATTCAGCCTGCGGAATACTGCGCCTCAGCGGTAAATAAAACTCGGCTCCAACACGAAAGGAAAGTGTACAAATAAAAGTCGAAGGAAATCTCTGATGTGGCAAGACAACCAACATGGTTCGCCTGAGACTGGCGACGTAGGTCACGCGGGTGCCTCGTCAGGTTTCTGTATTAATTTAATCTCTCTTGCATAAAACTTCATGCCTATTCAATCTCTTTAGGTCCAAGTGCAGGAAATGCTTTACAAAGGGCGCAAGCGTGCATGCAGGCTGTGAGCCTTTGCCATCCACCTGACTGTAGACACTATTTCGACCAGTGAGGATTGAGAAATGGGTCATAATTCATTTATTCCCCTAAATTGTGCAGAAGTCTGCTCAGGAGCTTTTGCGAGAGATTCGGAGGTGATAACTAGTTTCGCCACCTCCGAGTGACTCAAAGTCTTCGAGGCCGGATTTTGATGAGGAACAAGGGGCTCCTTTTGAGCTTCCTCGTCCACTCCATGACGATGGACCCACCATTCCCGGCGAGTCCTATTTATTTGTAGAGATCATTGGGTCTCTCAGAACTGGAGGCAATAATGAGGCCGCAAACTGAGCTTGACAGCGATTGAGATGTTTTGGGGTCAAAGTCAGTAAAGTCTTGTAAATTGTCCAAAATCCAGTCCGTCTGGGGTCGCATCTTTAAGAGAAGTAAAATCAATTGATGCCCATGCTTTTATCGGATTGTTAATGTACAAGGAAGCTAATCCTCTCACAGCCAGAGCGAAGAAAGACGGTCAAGATAAAGCACTGCCGACTCGGCTACTTGACCCCTTTATAAAAATCAAAATGCCTTTTCGTCACATGCTGGGCGACCTCGGCCTAATGACCAAACGCCGTCATTAAAGAAGGCCAACAACGACTCTTCCAAACGTTTATATCCGAAAAGCACTCGGTGACGCAGCAAAATAGCCGACAAATCTCTGCAAATCACACCTAAAGAATTACCAGTGACGTCACCCAATTGGCCCCAGACGGAACCAGAGTGCCGGCCGGCCTCTCGGAGCGGAGACGTTGGTGCCGGGATTAAGATGTGACGGCCGAAACCGGTCCCGATCGACCACTTAAAGGACAAGTAAAATCCTTTCGTCTTCCTCTCGCCTCCTGGTTTCTTGATTTTGTTTAATCATAGAGTCACGCATCGCCTGGAATGGTTTGCAGTTTATCAATATGCATCTCGCCGATGAAAGAGGGTCCTCATTAGGGGAGTTCAGCGATGAAGAATCGTCTATTTCATCAAGCAGCCATTCCCGAACCGGAAACGACGCTAATTCTACCCATTACTCTATGAACGGCAACACGACAGGACTTGGTTTGACAAGAACCATCTCCCGACGAGAATCCATCCTTTCACGTATTCGAAGTCGCCCAGTTCCCCAGTTCACCCATCCGTTGTCTCATATCAAAACGACTGAAGACGAGCTTGTTGACTTTGATGGCCCTGACGATCCATATCGGCCGTTAAACTGGCCAACCAAGAAAAAGGTTACAACCACCTTACTCTATGGTCTTGTCACCATGTCAGCCACCTGGGCATCATCTTCATACTCTGCAGGCACAGCCCAAGTCGCAGAGCATTTTCACGTCTCTAAGCAAGTCTCGACGCTGGGTACTACCATATTCCTCCTCGGCTTCGGAATCGGACCTCTCCTATGGGCACCTCTCAGTGAGGTTTACGGGCGGAGGTTGGCTGTGCTTATTCCCATGTTCATCGCCATCAGTTTCAGTTTTGGAAGCGCAACTGCAAAAGATTTCCAGACTCTAATGTTGACACGCTTCTTTGGGGCTTTCTTTGCGTCGGCGCCAGTAACAAATACTGGCGGCGTTCTTGGAGATCTATTTTCACCATCTGAGAGAGGAATAGCAATGGCTGGTTACGCCATGGCCGTAGTTGGCGGGCCAGTCCTCGGTAAGTTCCATTCGCACTTCATCAGAGCTCTCACGAGTCAAGTTTCCAGATACTTACTTATTTCAAGGCCCTATCGTCTCTGCTGCTGTTGTGCAAGAGCCATCACTTGGATGGCGCTGGGCCGAGTACCTCACAGGCATTGTCCAGGTAATCTTCCTCACGTTGGCAGTCATCTTCGTTGATGAGAGTTACCCGCCCCGGCTTCTTGTATACAAGGCCCGTCGTTTACGCCACGAGACTGGAAACTGGGCATTGCACGCCAAGTTTGAAGAATGGGATGTGAGCATCTCACAGCTCGCCCAGAAGTTCCTTGTCCGACCTGTCCAACTGCTTTCCACGCCAATCTGCTTCTTGGTTGCGCTGTACGCCAGTTTCTGCTATGGCATTTTGTACATGCAACTTGGCGCCATTCCTATTATCTTTGGAGAAATCAAAGGCTGGGGTATTCTCGTGTCCGAGTTGCCTTTCCTCTGTATCTTTATAGGAGCTGTTCTTGGTTGTGGCGCCAACGTTTACAACCAGCTGCTATACAACAAAGCTTATCACGCAGCCGGAAACCGAGCTGTTCCCGAGAAGCGACTTCCCCCAATGATGATGGGGTCTTTCATCTTCTGCGGTGGCCAATTCCTGACAGGATGGACTGCACAAAAAGACATTCACTGGGTCGTTCCTTGCATAGGCCTGGTCCTCCTCGGCACAGGATTCTTTACCATTTTCCAAGCAGCACTCAACTATTTAGTTGACACCTTCCAAACCTACGCGGCATCTGCTGTCGCCGCAAACACTTTTCTCCGTTCTTGTTTCGCAGCTGCGTTTCCTCTCGTCGTCACGCCCATGTATCACAACATCGGGGTTGGGCCCAGTTCGAGTATCACGGGTGGGTTTGCTGCGTTGCTGATACCCGTTCCGTTTGTGTTTTATAGATATGGAAAGAGGATTAGAGCGAGATCGAAGTGGTCAAAGGGATCTGTCTATGATTAATCGTTACAGGATATATAGAAGCCAAGCATGGAGATATGGCTTATCTTGAAAACAAATAGCGGTAAGAATACGGATGTTAGAAATTGTTTACCCGAAAACAATAGAATTTTATTTAATCCAACCCAAAACCTATGTGATGCTAAAAACGTCCACCGTTCATTCAAGTGCTGGTGTCTTGCCAGCCTGCTTATTCCACAACTCTGTATACCTTCCTCCGCGCGAGATCAACTCAGTATGCGTGCCAGATTCGACAATCTCTCCCGCATGAATGACCAGAATTTGGTCCGCGTTGACCACGGTTGACAACCTATGTGCGATTACAAAGGTTGATCTTGACCGCCTCAGTGTATCCAACGCACCCTGGATGCTAGACTCGGTGTTTGTGTCTACCGCACTCGTTGCCTCGTCCAGAATTAGGATGGGAGGGTCTTTCAAGAAAACTCGGGCAATCGCTAGTCTCTGTATCTCTCCTCCTGACAGCTTCACGCCCTGTTCGCCCACCTTGGTGTTGTATCCGTCGGCAAAGGAAAGAATCTTGTCGTGAATGGCAGCAGCACGGCAAGCTTCGTGAATCTCCTTGTCTGTCGCTGTAGGTCGGGCATACCGAAGGTTTTCGAGAATAGACGCGTTGAACAGCAATGGGTCTTGCGGAACAACGCCAAGAGCGTTTCGAAGAGAGCTCAGAGTTATGTCGCGAATGTAATGACCATCGATGGTAATAGATCCATCTTTGACATCGTAGAATCGCAAGAGTAGCTTCATGATAGAAGACTTGCCAGCTCCAGTCTCTCCAACAAATGCCACCGTCTGCCCAGGCGCAACCGAGAAGGAAAGGTCTCGAATCGTCGGCTTCCTTTCATCGTAGTGGAAGTGAACATGGTCAAACGCAACGTGTCCTTGGATGTTGACAAGATCCGTGGCACCCTCCTTGTCAACAACACTTGGTTTTGTACGGAGAAGGTAGAGAAGACGTTCCGCATCAACCATGTCAGACACAAGACTCCGATAGTTATGCGAGATGAGTCTGATCGGCCAGATCATGTATTCCCAGTACTGAACCAAAAAGACAAAATCGCCCGGAGTTGACCGCCCCTGGGAAATATCGTAAATGACAAGACTCGCCAGGACGAAAAAGGTCGAGGGAATCATCATGTTCAACACCATTTCAGTGTAGGCATCCATCTTGCCCCAGACGCGACCCGCAGCCAACTTGTTTTCAACAGCTTGACCGAAACGCCCTCGCTCAAATCCAAGCATGTTAAAGTAGGTAACTGTTTGCCAGCCTTGAACGGCCTGGTGCATGACACGTGCCTCTTCTCTCTGAGTGTGAGAGGATTTGCGCCGGTTGTTGATGTTCCATTTAGAAGTTATCACCTCTACAGTGATATATGCAGCTATTGCTGTAGCCATAGCGAGGGAAACATAGATGTTGAACTTCCAGTATAAGAGGCCAAATGCGATGGCCACATCCACCAACGTAGGTAGGAGGTCGATGATGAGTATTTCGAGAAAGTTAGTGAGCGACTCTCCCTGCTCAATGGCCTTCATGACTTCCGCTGAATCTCTATCAGAGTGAAAGTCCATGGAAAGAGACAAAACATGGCCGAATGCAGCATTGGTAAGTTGTCGGTAGGAAAACTGCTTGATAGGGATCTTGGCCAGTTCCTCCATCAGTCCAACGAGGCCCTCCACAGAAAGGAGGCTCAGAATAAACCAGATAAACAGCGCCCTGAAAGGGTCCTTGTGCTCAAGTAGCTCATCAGCGGCAATGCCCAGTTGACGAGGGATCATGACATTGAAGATTCGGTTCGCTGCGATGCAAAAGAAACAAACCAGGATGGAGAATTGAACTTTGCGGTCCTTCTTTGGGATGAAGAATGGAACAAGTATGGAAAAGTCCGAGAGATATCCCCACCAGCCTCCCGTCTCCTTGAGCCTCTTTGCTCGGCGGCGCTTGATGCTGGCGGTGTCATCCTCAGAGTCGCTTGCCTCGGTGATCGTGTCGTCCTCGGAGTCGCTGGACGCAGAGGTTGCAATCGAGGCCTCGGTTCCGTAGGAAGGCACACCAAGTGTTCCGCCCGGGGACTGGGCTTGAAGGAATGGCGTTTCCTCTTCCATTCTTGTAGAGTTGCGGGTCTCGATATTGCGTCTGTAGAGTTGGTGTACTGCAAGGAACAGCAGAAGCAAAAGTCTGACGGCTTGGCATGATACTTGATAAGGGAAATAAGCTCCCTTCTTGTCGGAAAGAGCCGTGAGAATCAACAGCGGTATCTCGAATGCCAGTGTGAGGAGTGATGTTCCCAATGTCAGATATCGGGATGTCTTTTGCTGAGTCCAGATGAACGCCCAGGTAGAAATCAGCACCACAAGATGAGAAGTCCGGGCCTCTTTTATTTCGGATTCGCCCCTTTGCAAAATTGTGAATATGCCCTCGGTGACGTAGGACAAAATCAAGAGGATATAAGGAACATGATTGCGACGAGAAATATCTCGAGGTTTCCGTTTAGTATCCTTGGCAGCTCCCAAATTGACAAGTGCGATGGCAGAAACAAAGGCCACAGCAACAATGGCGCAGCTGAAGTGAAGGGCTCGGGAAATTTGAAGAATTAACGGCATTGTGTCAGCGGCAGAGCTTGACCGAAGCTGGTCGGTATCTTGAAGGTTGATTCTTGTCGAAGAGCTCATGGTTCGAAACAAGAATTCTAGAGTAAGGGAATTTCGCCTCTCTTAAAAACAATCAACCCGTTTTGCACCGCCTACCGCCACCTTGGCGTCAGCCGCCATATGCAGCCTTATTGAGAGTCTAGAATGCCTGTCCCCCGTTGACCCAGTCATCGCTGTCGTCACTCAGCCCGACGTGAGTCAGGCCTGCATGGGGCGGGAAATGCTCCCTCATTTGGAAGGGCGCTCTGATTGGTGGTAGCGTATTGACAGGCATCTCCTTGCTTGCGTCGGCTCGACCCGCTGCTAGATCACTAGCTATCCGCATGGTATGATTGGTAGTAATTTGTTAACGTACTATTTCTATTGGAGAACACTTGCGCTAAGGGCGTAATGGCAGCCCTCACACCCTCTTGAACTCGATATCCACGGAACACAAACAACCCATGTCAAGTTACACATGCCACTCGGAACACAATTGGGCTTAAAGTCGGCAGATCCGTCCAATTCAGTGGGTCTATCACTCTTAATTCGCTATCCCGGACTCAAGGCTCTCTCCATCTTATGAAGTGGCGGTGCTGTAGGCTTGCCCGCTTACGATCCAACCAATGAGTCTCAATCAAGGCTTCAGCAACTCCATCGACCTGGTGTAATTTTCCAATTAGGCCAGGCATACTACCCGCCTTCCTTTGGCCACAGTTATTTGCATGGTCCCTGTATGACTGCGTACCTGGTCATAATGATTCCACTCTCCAACCGCTCACTTCCCAGTAGATCGAGCCTGACAGGCAGATTCTCAGTCGAGTCAATTGCCTCCATCAATTTGATGCCATCCCCTAATACCACGGGCATGACTGCTGCCTCGACTGTATCAACCAAGCCGGCACGCATACACTGAGTTGCAAGCTTGCTGCCTCCCATGAGCCAGATGTCCTTCCCAGTTCCCAACTTCAATTGGCGAATGAATTCCAGTACGTTCATCGATAGGATAGTGATATCGGGGAAATCTTCTGGCTTCAAAGATTGGCTTGCCACTATCACACTCTTCTTCGGCCGGTTGGACAGAGGGTTCTCGTTCGGTTCTCCAAACGACAGCATAGTTTCGTACGTCTTTCGGCCCATGACAAAGAAGTCGAATTGTTCATATAGTGCCTTGAAGTCAATCGTTGGATCGTCGACAATCCAATCAGCTGAGCCGTCAGGCGAGGCTATGTAGCCATCGAGGCTGGTCGCCACGTTGTATCGAAGTTGGGGCATGGTCAGGTAGAAAGAAGAAGAATGAGTGAGAATGAGTCGAAAGTGGGGTCATAAGATTCGAGGGCAATGCCAGGCAGATGTACCACGCAGGTCGGTTAAAAGTCTGCCCGTCTTATTAGACCTTGACAAGATGGGTCATGTCAGACTGCATATGTATGCAATGCTCAATAGTCTTTACAACTCATTGACAAAGATGGCTATGAGACAGAATGAGTCATTACATATACCGCGCCCTCAACCAACAACCCATATGAGGTAACTTGGCTATCACCCACAAGATCTCCATAGCCATTCATGAATATGCTTCAGAACTTTTCAGGCTCTCTTACTGATGCTTGCGACGCGAGAAGTTCCTCCCTCAAAAGCCAAATTAGAATGAAGAGCGACCCAGGACCAACAACAGCCCCCACGATACCAGCAACTACCAAAGCTCGAATCCAGGGCACTTCGCAGATACCAGCCTTCTCCAGATCGCTAAAGTGATATGCAAGCCAGAGGAAACCAGCCGAGTATGTGCATATGTAATCATATTGAATGATGGTTCGAAGGCACTCGTCTGGTTCTTGGGGGGACTCGACGAAATATTGGGGCATGAAAACATCAGATACTGGGCCCTCAATCTTTGGAATAGTGTACCACCATGTAGCCGTGCTGATGAATGCAAGCAAGTATACGGTGACTCTAAGGATGACTAGCTCCTGATTGGAATCATCTTTGGTCGATCGTGTCTTGCTAAGACCGGAGATTGTCTTGGAGATTGCAAGCATGGTGAATGATCCCCATACTGGGAAAAGCTGCCAAATCCAGTTCCACCAGTTTCTCGCTTCAAGAGAAGGATGGAAGTAGGACGGGAAGTGCGAAGAAAAGTAGGCCAGTGCGATTGTTGGTAACAGTGCGATGCAAGGCGCTACCCCCGGACGATGAAGACTTGGGGTGGTAAGCTTATAGGCTGGCGTGAACACATAAAAGAAGAAGAAGTACACGGGAGCAACAACGCCGATCCCCATGAGTTGTGAGAGAAGTGGGATAACAAGTGGGCTAGAGGAGGTTAGAAGAACCGAGCTATCAAGGTCATGATCTAGGATAGACACGTACAATCGTACAAGAGGAAATTTGTTCGCTGGCCTATATCCCTCGATCAAGAATACCATATACATTCCAGCAAAGTCGGTAAGAAAGACCAGCGAGTGCCAATATGCTCGTGGATCGGAAAAGAACTGCAACTGAGCAAAGGCAACCGTGATATGAGCAAAGATCTCGTCCAAAGGGGGGATGCCGTAGAATTCCTTGAGAATCTTGACGCTGCCTCCATCCCACGTAAACTGGGAGTTTTCGAGCATGTTTTGCAGTACGGGAGCAATTGGTTCGCCCATCGCAAATGCTCGTATCATGAGGCCAGCGAAGGCGAGGATCGGGAGGGCAAAGAGGGCCCTCCACAGCCGGCTTTCCGTAGCCACCGACACTGTTGACGACATTCTGTTAGCAGTACAGGCGACAATGCACTTGAGAGGATTTCACAGGATCAGCAAGTTGACGGAGGGAAATTCGCGCTCCTTAGACGGAAGGATTCGGGTTGTCCTGCCAACGCATCATGCAAGCGAGGGATTTTAACCGTACTATACTGGATGATGACTTGTCACAAATGCAGCAAGAGCGGCTCGGGGTTGATTCTTTGCATATTTCTGTAGTATATATCACGTCATAATTACCGTCTTTCCTTTGGGAAAACAGCTCAGTTGCCAGTCGTATCATGGGTCTCGGTTTTGGGTTCTCGGAAAACAAGAGAGATGAAGGAATTATGCCAAGAACGAGTTAGGTCTTGACGGTAGCTGGAAGATAAAAATCTAGTCTATTCCCATGCCTTTCTAAAGTACGTGAGATCCCCTATTCTAACTTCACAAGCCATGTTAAACGCAAAAGGCACTGATCATCAAAATCGCCGACAGCGCATAGCCAAGCATCGACCTGCTTATGGTCGACGCGTGGTCTTCCTCATCATCGGACGAGTTCTTGTCGTTGCTATCAGTGGAGTTGTCATCTCCACCCGTACTGTCGTCATCACTAGAATTGGTCTTGGTCCTATTCCTGACCGGCCCGTTCAGTTCCATGCTGAAATCAGCAGCAGTGAAAGTGACATTTCCGTCTGAAAGCCAAGTTTCTGTACCGAACTCGACTATTCCTAGCCAAGGATCCTTGGGTAGATCATTCGGTGTGTCAATGTGTTTGTGTGCTTGCTCAAGGATGTATTCAAAAAGAGGATAGAAGTCTTCGTCAAAGGACAAGACGTCCTCGCCGTTGCGAGTGACGGCAGTGAATACGTGGGTGCCACCTGAGTTGCGGCCATAGTATAATGAGCTTGGTATTGTCAGTGCTGAGAAGAAATCATCGAGAAGCCGGAACTCACAACTCGGTCTCTCCAAGTGTCACGTTGGAGAGTATCGTATTCTCCTGTCGACCAAGCCACCACGGATCTCCCACCCGACCAAGCCAGACCATAAACTCGATAGCCGCATCTTGAGGATACAGAGTCCTATTGCGGTCATCGTCGAGGAAGAAGTCCCAGGCGGCATTGGCCTGTACTCCGTCTCTCTGCAGCTCCGCCTTATTCTCTGCCCACACAGACTGAGTAAACTCGCGAGGCGGCTCACTGGGACTACCAGGAGTGTACATCCATTTAGTCGCGAGGCGGATAGATTGAAGACTGCTGAGGCGCAGGGGGATATCTTTGTGGCTGAATCGCACGTATGGAAACGAGTGGACGTCTTGAATGTCTTTATCCCAGTTCCAGATTGTGTCAACGGCAAGCGTGGAATTGTCAACTCTCATGCACACGAAGCCGTCTTTGGGGCTTTTGTCGTTCCATGCATTTGGATAGTCTGCATGTGAAGAGTCAGCTAGGTGCAGATTCGTGTGACATCAGTTGTTTACTCACACATGAGCGAATCGTTCAACTCGCCAAACCTCTGATTATCACAAATAGTCGTGACATGATCGGAAGTGGCTGAAACAACCCCAAACAGCAACGCGACCGCGTTGGCAACGCCTACAACCAACCTCATATCGATGGTTGTTGACCCTTTTTTCCTCCGACACAGACAAAAAAGAAGGTGGTTAGGGGTTAGTAGCGGTCATAGAAAAAATAAAAAAAACGCGCCGTCGTCTGACTTTTGGCTCTGTTGCATGGTCAACGATAAACCCCGCTCGTCACCAAGAGCCCAGACTCTTGGAAAGTCTTGGCCCACAATTTGGACATACGTGAACATGTTGGATACGCTGGATTCAAGATGAAACCTTGGCAAAACACGCGCTTTAATTTATTCAAGAGGTCGCTGGATGGTTGCGTCACTTGGCTCTCGATATCCCTGTTGACGCGAGATAGTGATTAGCCAATCAGAGTCACCAGAACAGCTGACGTGGCCTTATTGGCAGAGCTCGGCATCCTCGGCAGCGTCATAGCCACCTTGGAACTGGAGACGAAAGGTGGCTGTAATCTCCCATATCTGCCAAGACGAGTGGCTTTACGGGTTGTCCTCCCAATATGAAACTATGACCGATGGAAGAGAGTTGCAATAACTTCATCAGATAGAAAGATTAGAGCCCAATGTCGTCCTCATTTTCAGGACTTGTACATGGCAGGGTAGGCCTCTTTCTTGAAGCAATTAAAAGAGTTTTGTTAGAACTAATTGCGCAGGTTTAATAGGTATGGAGTATGTTACCTAACTATCGCGTTGTTAAATGCCGTATTCTATGTACGTTCTTTCATCATTGTTGTGAACATTGGTAGGGCGTTGACAAAAGCATCCTTTTTTGCGATAAACAGTGTTCACGAGCTAGAAGCTTACGGATATAGTCATTCAATGTTTATATGGCTATGAGAATAGTCCTATGCTTTGATAGGTTTAATTAAAATAAATTTTAGTCTTTGTCCATCAGGTATATATAGGTTGCGCAAGATAGTTGCCAATACCTGATTCTCTTCCACTATAGGGTAGGTGGCCAGAGATTATGTGGCTGGGTTGATCGATCGATGGGCGCGACCCGTCCCGAGCCCCTCCCCCTCACCAAGGTCCAACACCTTCCATCGCGCTCGTCGCTGCCCTTCGAGTTGCCAATGGACTTCTTGCGCTTTAGTATTTCGCTATGGACGCGCAATGCTAAAGAAGCCTCGATCCGCAATCGCAAAGCTCACTCGAACGAGACACGAACCCGATGAACCGACCTCTTGGAGAATGCATCAAAAGCGCGGTCGCGTCAATCACCCAGCGACTTCAACCTGCTGACATCACACAATCATCCCCGCGTCTGTCGATGCCTCCCCTTCCCAATTCGACTCTGCCCCCAATGCTGCTCCAGCGCCTCCTTGACGATGCCGAAAGCCCTCCTAAGACACCAGATTCTCCGTTCACGGTCGGCCCCCATTCAGCGTGCGGCCTCCCTGCCCCTCAAACCAACGAACGAACGAACGAACCCGAACCCCGAAAGCTGGGGGCGGCATTGATGGAGGAGTATCGCTGTGGGCTAGCATCCTCTGCAATGTTCCCTCTACCCCCCTGCTCCAGACTGAGCATGGTGTTATCCCCATTGCATCGTCTTTGATGTGATCACCGGCTCCTACGACATTGCCCCGCCATGCCTTGCAGATACGCGCCATGTCGGATACTGCTGCTCTCGTGAGGTCAATGCTTGCCCATGTTGGTGCATCTCCGCCGTGAACTGTAGATAAACTGCAAGCCAAGTAAATATCCTGGCCCTCTATTAAGAATTCTCGAAGAAGAGCTTCTTCTGGATCCCAATCACATCCGTGCGGTTGGCAGCTTTCCTGCCCATGCTTTGGTGGCAGGACGCAGCTCCCCCTCTCCAGTGGGCCGACAACCATTGCCTCCGCCATGCTGCCGTCCTGATGGGCTCCCCAAATGCTGTCTCTGTAGCCTCCGCTGAATGGAACGAACTCACCGTAGGCGGCATTGTTCTGGTAATTGTCCACCAGCCATGATCTCACATGCTGTGCTCTCAGACTGTGGCTTGCATTGATGCTTGCCAAGCCTGGTTCTCCTGCAGGGACTCGTAGATTCGGTGCTAGCTTGAACCTGCAATTGCACCCTACCAAGGCTGGGCTCAGAGGCTGCATAGGCGCAACTTACAAAGCAAGCCATCAGCATCCATACTATTAAGCTTGTGACAATAACATTCCTAGCGTGCGAGTGTCCAGCTGAGCGGTGAGGTGTACGGTAAACACGGCATATGTCTGAGACGACGGCGTCTAACACACAATGATCTCGCCATTCTCAAAAGAGGGACAGTAGAAACTGCAGACCACTTGCCGAGTGTCTGACGGCCATATGCTTACGCGGAGATGGTGGAGTCTGGCGTTGAGAGCTGAACATGACGTATCCCGGCAGCGCCGAATATCCGAGACTTCGGCACGGCGCTTGCCGAGAGCATCACGAACCGAGCCGTGAGATCCGATGTGCCCTATCATGATCGATCTGGAACAGCTGTCGAACATTGTCTGAGAATGTCAGGAATACGCAAGAGGCTTTGTTTGAGACGACTCCGCAATGACAGCATTGCACCCTGTTGTCGCGCATACACAAACTCTGTCTTTGCTTAAGAAGGGCCATCTGGACCCTTTTCGATTTCTGAATTCTCTAAGCTGGTTCTTCACCATTAAACACTACACTCTAAACTCTTGATAAATCTTCATCTTCCTTTTCAAAGTATCCATTATGGGCTGGTTTGATAGTGAGAAGACCTTCAAATATGCGACTGGATCACCGACTGACACACAATAGGCGACTCCGATCAGGCTCAGGCCTACGACCAGGTGGTCAACCGCCCTCACGAAGCTGAGTGGACTCACGAGCTTCTCGGAGGTGCTGCCGCATTCGAGGCGGCCAAGGCATACGAAGACCACGTCTCTCGAAATGGTCAGTGACAAGAACTTGGTAGACTATCCTCACGACTTGACTAACACGATCACTAGGTCACCCCGACTCACACGCCAGAGCAAAGGAGATTCTTGCAGGAGCTATCGGTGCCTTTGTGGACCGCGAGGTTGAGACCAAGGGTCTGGACTATGTCGATCGTGAAAAGGCAAAGCGCCATGCTCAGCGACAGGCTGAGGAGCAACTTGCCCAGGAGGGCCGTTATTAAATATCATCAAGTTAGCGTTGCACTTGAATCCTGGAATAGTTAAATATGACAAACTCTTCATGTCAATACCTATTTGGAAGCATCAGTTCACGTGAACTGTGAACATTATCAAGCGGCACTTTAGTTCTCACAACAACAGGAAGAAATTCTCTTATTGGATAAAGTTGGGTCATCAATATTCATATTTTCTCTTTGTACTTGAGGCTTGTGAGCCACTGTTCAAGCGCTACCTATGTACTTGGAAACCAAACCAACTGCTATCCTGCTACTAGCCGGGACCCCCATTGCGTCAGATTGGCTGGGAGCCACTGATTCAAGTCGTCACCCCGTTCGATAGTCCCATCGTTGTACCATTGCTCAACTCTCATACTCTCATATATTCATCAATAATAAAGGCTTGTCCGTGAGACACCCTTAAATAAGATCGTGATCGCAGAACTTGCCCAAAACCGCCGTAAAGTCATGTTCGTGAAGTGAAGCAGCGTCTCGCACTCTCTTGATGGACGCCGTGGTAACGTTGGAAGGAGTCTTGGGGATCAGGTCCTTACCGTCAACGGCAAGGATACTGAGCACATGGGCTGCTGCCTTGGCGTTGATGGTGATTGTCTCGGGAACAGGGTTGGTGATGTTGTCACAGGCCTGGTGGTAGCAAGCATCCTGCTCTGCTCCAGTACCTGTGAAGAGACCACCAACGGGCTTGTTGATGACCTCAAGGAAAGGAACGTAGTCAGTGCCGCCAGTGAGACCAACGGGAGTAACCTCGATACCCTTGGAAGTAAAGTGCTCCACGAAAAGATCCTCAACCACATCGGATCCAGGAGGACCACCAGGTCCAACCCTCTCGCCAGTACCGTCGAAAACTCCATAGAAACCCCGCGAAACCATGTCAAAGTTGAGGTAGACGAGAAGCTTGTCAACCTCTTGAGGAGTCAGACCGTTGACATATGCCCTGCTTCCCCAAAGACCGTTCTCCTCAGCTCCCCACCAACCAAATTTGACCTTGAGGTTGGTAGAAAAGTGCTGCAGACCCTTGGCAACCTCGAGGATAAGAGAAGTACCCGATCCATCATCGTTGATGCCAGGACCGGCCTTGACCGAATCTAGATGAGCTCCAAGCATGACCACATTCTTGGCATCACCTCCCTTGGTCTCAGCAAACACATTCTGCGTGATGCGTTCCTCAATAAGCTGTTGAATCTGGACGTAAGCCTCGACTGTCTCTCCTGCATCGAGCCGGGCCTTCAACGCTTGTCCCGGCTCTTGGTCGATGAGAGCGGCAGGAACATATTCATCAGGGTTGGGGTTTGAGAGAGATCCGGCGGTGAGCTTGGCAGGATCAGAGTTGTAGAGGACAACAGCAACGGCACCTGCCTTGGCAGCAGCCTTCAACTTTCCAGCAAAGGTTGTGGCATCAGGGCAACGACCGCGCTCAACAAGGACAATCTTGCCCTCTGCACCGAGGCCTTCGTAGTTGTCGGCCGAACATCCAGCCTCGCCCTCGGGTCCATGAACCAGCTCTCCCGTGATACCTTCCTCAGGAGTGCTGGGTGTGTAGGTCAGGGCGACAGTGCGGAACGTCTCATCATCGACTGTGACCTCTGCAGCTGTGGTGTCGGTATAGAGGGCAGGGAAATCCTCCTTCCACGCCTTGAAACCCTTGAGCTTCTTCAGCTCCCTGTAGATGAAATCCACAGATGCGTCATATCCGGGAAGACCAAAAGCGCGGTTTCCGCCATTGGCGTAGGCAATGTCGTTGAGCTTTTGCAGGTTTCTCATCAAACTGAGACAGTTAGTATGCAAATCTCAGGCCACTGGATGAGAACATACCCCTTCTCAGTAATGAGCTTCTGGAGCTTGTGAGATTTGACCTGTGGTCTGCGGTCCTTGCCAGCTGCTCCCAAAGAAGGGAGCAGCGTCAGAAGAGTAGCTGCTGTAGTCAACTTCATTGTCGATTTCAAGGTAGGATTCCTGTCTCAAGACAATGATGGGAACACCAAAAAAAGACTTAGGAGGGGAAAGCAGCTTAATATACATGGTACCACTTGTACTCCATCGACATCAACAAGTCCCTCATTAACGTCACGCAGGGCATCTCGCGCAATAACCCCACCCCGTGAGTTATCGCGGAGCTATCAACCTTTGGAAGGTGGCTCGGGGATTCCATCGGCGGCCAGGAAGATCAGGCTTGAATCGGGAAGGTCGAAAAAGAAGCTGTGCTGACATTCTTTTATCAGCGTTACATGCCAAGACGACACTAGGAATATGCATAATCCCGGGCCTGCCAGGGGCAAGGATCCCCGCCTCAGAGTTTCATTGATGGATTGATGGGTTTTTTGCGAAAGAAACATTTGCAAGGAAACGTCTGAGGGGTGGATGAGTAGCTATTGGTCATTTTACTCTGACTCTCAAGGGTCGGTGGCAAGGTAGACATATGAGAGCAAGGGCCCAACACCTCGACTTATTCGGGTGATGACGCAACGCAAGTACAAGGTAGTCGTGATACGCTACTCCGCAGCACGCCTAGGGGACTTTTGTTAGGCTTGGCTACCTGGTCTCGGAGGTGGATATCTGATGGGGAAGCTCAAGTCCTTTTGTTCCGCGCATCTGACCTGGAAGCGTCATGTACCTGTACCAACAAGGCAGATCTTTGAGGACTATGGTGGCCGAAATACACGGTCAAATCGTTGTCAGGTGATATCCGTTCGGGATCAATCCTCCGGGCGACAAGACTTTGTGAGCGACTGTCTTTTGAAGAATCATTGAACGATCGTTTCTGGGACTTCGGAATTATCGGGTTTTGCTTAATGAAAGAGACCTGTTGCGTTGAGAGAAAATCTACCTGGTTGATTAGCACCTTTTTTATCTCACGAGCTTGTGCGCGCCTTTAGCCACCGCCTCGTGGAGTCGTGGTCCAGTTACCGTCTCCCCTAACAACAAGAGAGATTCCTGCATCTAGTTCTATAGGACACGTAAAGTAAATTTTTTTTTTGAAGTACTCTGGATTTCTTTAGGTGGAAGATAGCCGGGACAATACGTGGCTTGCATCCTAGCACTAGTTATGCTTGCTTTATTTAATAGAATATCAAAGCATAAGAAGTTTTTTAGAGGATAGAAAATAGGCTTAATTTTCACTGACTATAAACATTCACCTATGAGATACACTGGATAGATGATATTTGAGATGATACTTGGCATTGGGTCCCCCGAGGTGGTTGAGGCTCCGCGGATATAGGGAAGCTTTCTATTTTAGAAGATATCCGAGTTAGGTTGCAGTAGAGACTAACTAGAGCTAGAAACATCTCCAATGAGATGGCATTCATTTAAGAAGCGCGCTAATGCAAGGGCGATCTATGGTACCTAGGCACCTCGGGCGTGGGAAGAGTGGTTACCGGTTCCGTCAACCCATCAAGGTGGCGTGCCCAAATAGCAGCTGTCAAGTTCGGCACGGTATGCATGGGCGATCTCTGCATGAGTAAAAGACGATTGAAATTCGAAGACTAAGGGAATCTGAACTGCTAACTAATCTGAAAACGTAACTCATCACTCTCATCATTCTCATCAAACTCGACAAACATAACCGTAAACTTGACCCTTAGACCAAGTGATACTCGTGCAGCATCTGTCCAATCTGAGATCCTTGCAACTTGGACATCAAGAACGCACGAATACGCTCCGGCAGCCAAGGCGCCAACTCCTTGCCATCTCTCAACTGAGACATGGCATCTAGCAAGACTCTGACATCGTAAGTCGAGCCAAACACCTCTGGGACAGCGCGGTCAACGCCCGTGAGCTGGTAGACAGACTCCATTCCCGTACGCACAGCATACTCGGTCGTGAAAATGCAGTCACGGGTCGTCTCGGCAAACTGTCCGATAAAGGCAAAGTTCTGAGAACCAGCCGGAACAACGTCAGGACGATCTCCAGCCTGTCGTGGCATGAAGAAGGCGGTGATGTATGGCATCATGGTAGGAACGCACTTGACAGCGTCAGCAGCCAGAGTAGCGATCTCGCTGGTCGGCACGCCCAGATGGTACAGCCACTCCTGGACAATCTCTTCTCCGGTGCATTCCTGCATGGGCTTCTTGACGTAATCTCCTGGCTTTTCGACGAGCAGACCATAGATCCAGCCGACAACCGAACCCTTGGGTTGGTTCTTGAAGTGAGGCTGTCGGTTCACGGTCCAGCTCATGATCCAGCTCGAGTCACGAACAGTGACAATACCTCCAGTGACGACCTTGCCGCTGAGGGGATCTCGCTTGCACACCTTTTGGATGTACTCGGGGATACGAGCATCCAGAGTCTGGAACGTGGCCGACTCCCACTTTGTGGCCTTGATGTCTCCGCAAAAGACCTCGGGACGTCCAAAGGCGGGATCCTTGGCAGCGATGCGGCGCCACAGATCCCATGCTGGAGCTGGGCCCTCAAGGAGCTTAGGAACAGTATGGTGATCTCCATAGCCCGTGTTTTCAGTCAGAGATCCAATAGTCATGAAGACCAGATCATCAGGGCTCAGAGCCTGGCCGGACTTTTTGCCATCCTTGATCCAATGGATGTAAGTGGCCGTCTTCTTATCCTCCTTGATGTCAAAGTCGACATCCTGGACCTCGGTGCTGTACTGGAATACAACTCCCTTCTCCTCAAGCCACGTATGCAGCGGCACGACCAAAGACTCGTACTGGTTGTACCTCGTGAATTTCAAGGTTGAAAAGTCGGGCATGCCACGAATGTGGTTGACGAATCGGTGCAGGTACAGCTTCATCTCCAAAGCTGAATGCCAGGTCTGAAAAGCAAACATGGTCTGCCAGTACATCCAAAAGTTGCTGTCAAAGAACTCTTGGCTAAAGACTTGATCGATCCTCACGTTTTCAACCTCCTTTCGCGTGGCCAAGAACAACTTGGTCACCTCGGCTTGTGCCTTTTCGCTGAGGGTAAAGAGAGTGCCAGTCTCGGCGTCTTGACCTTGCTTGATGGTGGCTCGCTGAAGAGAAAAGTTGGGATCTCTCTTGTTAAGCCAGTAGAATTCATCAAGAACACTGGCTTCGTTTTCTTCAAGGGAGGGAACAGATCGGAAGAGGTCCCAAAGACACTCAAAGTGAGACTCCATCTCTCGACCACCTCGCATGACGAATCCCTTTTCAGAATCATGAATTCCGTCGAGGGCACCGCCAGAGATGTTGAGCTCTTCAAGGATGGTGATGTTCTTGCCTGGCATCTGAGCGTCACGGACGAGGAATGCGGCTGTGGAGAGACCAGACAGTCCAGAGCCAACAATCCAGGCCTTTTTCTTCTCGATGCCCTCAGGCTTGAGAGGACGAGCAAAAGCCTCGTAGTTGCCCTTGCTGTAATACATGATGAAAAGATGTAATATTCAATGTGAACTTGTTGTTATTGTTGCTTGTTTCGTTGTAGTTATGATAAGACATTTTCGCAAATCGACGCGATGAAGCATAGTATTTATGCTTAAGCATCTCGTGACAATCTCCATTGAAAAAAATGCCATTCTCACGAACAATCAGATCATACAGAGCCTGTGATGCAATTGAATTCGTCGCCGTCCGAGGCTTCAATTCCAGACCGAGGATCACATGCTAGCGAAGACCGAGAGTGGGTCAAGAGTGATAGTTATCGTGAAGCTTACGTCGCCTGGTTTCAGTGACGAACGGGTGACGGTGGGGAGATTGTACGCGGGACTCGATAGGAGCGTGACTTGTTGTTCTTGGCTTAGTTGATGGGTTTTAAGGAACGTGCGGCGGTGTGAGGCTCTTTTGCAGCCCATTGTGACCGTTGCCAAGCTGTCGGTAGTGACGCACGAGGCGTCGACGGTACTGCACTGGCACACACACACACTGAAGGATTCTAGAAGCCGAGGTGACAGCTTTCGGCCCTTCAGGGGGTGAGGTGCATTAATTTGGCAGTTGACAATGATGTTATTGGTCAATGTGATAAGACTACTTCTCAGGATGGCCACGAAAGTCTCCAAGGTTCTCGACATTCCCACTGCATTCACATTTCCATTTGCATTTTCCGTTCATGTGATTTCCCATTGACTTTACGTTAGTGTATGGTCCGTGTCATCCGGCGTCCACCATTCCTCTTCTACTCCAACACTCAGAAGCGCATCTGCTGAAATCCCTTCTCCAACAAGACCTGCTCCATCTCTCGATGTCCCTTGGAAATGGCCAAGTCAAGCGGCGTCCTTCCGTTATTATTCTTGAGGTTCTGGTTCGCTCCCGCTCTCAATAACGCTCGCGCAGCCTCAATGTGATTCTCGTAAGCTGCCATGTGCAAGGGAGTCCACCCCTCTTCTTGCGCGATATTCGGGTTCGCTCCAGATGAGAGTAGGTACTGAACGGCATTGGTACTTCCGTGGTTTGCAGCAAGACTCAATGGAGTCCATCCAACGTTGGTTTGAACTGACGAATCGCATCCATTCGCGAGCAAAACCTGCACGACGTCTACCTGGTTCTTCTTCGCGGCTACATGCAGAGGCGTCCAGCTGCTGCTGTTCGTGGCCCTCATGTTGGCGCCGCGCTTGATGAGCATCTTGACAGTCTCGGGATAACCCTCACCTGCTGCAACACCCAGCGGCGTCCACCCGCTATCATTGCGAGTTTCAATATCCGTCTTTCGGTCAAGAAGGGCCTCCACAATTTCCTTGTGCCCATTGCCAGCGGCCGAGGTGATAGCGGCCCAACCATCATTGCTTCGAGTGTCGAGTGGAGCACCCTTCCTCAACAGCATCCTCACAATTTCTAGGTGGCCGTTGCAAGAAGCTGAGTGTAAAGGCGTCATGTTTTCCTTGTTTTGCGTGGCAACCACTGCCCCAAATCCAAGCAAACTCCGAGCAATCTCAGAATAGCCGCGATTCGCAGCAGCATGTATCGGAGTCCATCCGTCCTTGTTTGCCTTATTCGGATTTGCACCAAACTCTAGAAGCAAGATAACCGTCTCCTTGAAGCCACAGAGTACCGCCGTGTAGAGTGGAGAGTGACCACGGTTATCAGCCAAGTCCTTGTCTGCTCCAGCGTGGAGCAGTGCCTTGGCAATCTCGACATTGCCTTCGCTTGCAGCCGAGTTTAGAGGCGTCCAGTTATTCTTGTTAGGGGTTCTGGGGTCTGCTCCTCTTTGGAGAAGCAGCTTGACGACTTCGTCATGATTCTCATTGGCTGCTGCATTGATAGGAGTCCAGTAGTTATCCCCTGCCGCTCTGGAGATGTCTGCTCCGTAGTCGAGGAGAATGCTGACGATATCGGCATGGCCGGCGTCAGCTGCCAGATACAACGGAGTGCAGCCAATAGGCGTGAGAGCATGAACGCTTGCTCCATAACTCAGAAGAAGCTTGGCCACTTCAAGATGGCCGTTGGTGCATGCATTGTGCAGAGCCGTATGGCCTTTGTGCGAGACATGGTGGATGTTTGCCCCGTATTGAAGAAGGAGCTGCACCACCTCAACATGGCCATCGTCTGCCGCTGTACCAACTGGAATCCACCCCGCAGAATTGGGTATATTTATATCGGCGCCTTGCTCCAGCAAGTACCTCACGACGTCGAGATGACCATTGCCAGCAGCCGCGTTGAGCGGAGTCATCTTGATCTCGTGGTCCTTGTGAATCAAGTTCTTGTCAACGCCATGTTCAACGAGCATTCTGACCGAGCGGAGATGCCCAAACTTGGCTGCGCAGTAAATAGGCGACTGTCCATCGGTTGAAGCTGCGTGCATGTCTGCACCATATCGTAGCAACATGAGGAGGGCGTCCGGTTGGCCGTGGTTGGCAGCCGCATTCAATGGGGTAAAGCCGTGTTCGTTGCCTGACTGATAGTCTCCTCCGTGATTGATGAGATATTCTAGAGTGTGTAATTGTCCAGTCACAGCAGCAGAGAATGCGGGTGATTGGCCGTGCTCGCCGGTGGCCAAGATGTCTGCCCCCATCGCCACAAGTCTCTGGAGTTCAGCAAGATCGCCTTCTCGAGCAGCGATATTGAAAGGAGAGGGCTGAGGTCCGTCATCGGATTCATCTTCGGAGTCGCCGTTTGGTGGCGCATTAGCCGCCTGAATGTATGAGGGTGGAGGAATATAGGCATGGGCATCCTCTATCTGGCTCCAAGACGGCTGAGGAGGAGGAGGAGGAGTCGCAGCAAATCTGTGAAACGACTTGGCCGCTTCGACCATGCGCTCCATAGCCAGGGCCATACCTTGGCGCTCGGCTTCTTCTTCACTCCCTACGAATGAGAGTTGTTTGGTGGTCTGAATAGTAGTTTCGAGCTGTTGGATCTCAATGGTTAGAACAGCTAATGCTGAGTGAATCTCCTGCTGAGGGGCTTGCCGGAGAAGGGCGAGACACCTATGAAGAGAGCCAGTCAGCGCTTGTAGAGAAATTGATAGAAGAGGTTCGACTTGCATTCGTATCATATTGGCACCAACTTTGAAAGCCATGTGATGACCTTGCAGACGCTTCCGATTGTTCGTGATAGCCCTGATCCGTCGACCCATCGTCCATGCCTGTGCGCCGGCCTTGAGGAAACTGTTTTTACGCCCACTCTCAATAATGGGAACTAGATCTCTCTTTAGACCTTGAAGAGTGACACCTGCGTGATTGAGGTTATTCTGAAGATTGGGCCACATGCCCAGGCTGGCTGATGGATGTACCATGAGCGTAGATGAGTGGGATCTCCAATTGAGGTTGAGCTCATCCAAGACCTGAGATGCATAGTGAAGATCCCATCCTAGGCCGGCTAGAGTTGAATCTTCATCTGGGACCTTGTCTTGAATGAGGCTGTTTGTGAAGCCAACAAGCTGTGGCGGGTAAGCCTGATGCCCAGTAAGACACGCGTTCAAGCGGGATGAGTACCTCGTAGCATGATCCTTTCAGAGCAGCCGAGCTGCTTGCAATTGATGAAGGATCCATGGCTCAATCCATAGATTTGCTGTGGTGATGATGAGAGGGTATTCGGACAGTTCTCTTGGCCCTGCCTCTTCCGTCCTCAAAGGGTGAAGGGTTGGCTCTGATTAGGGGCATCTGGATTATCTTGGCTTGGCCTAGTGGGGAAAGGCAGATGAAATAGGAGCTGCTTATTGTTATCTAGTCGATCCCTAGCACGCTAGTGTTGTTTCGTTGATTAAAGTGCTACGAGAAGTGGAAATTGACCTCCATTACTGGTAAGACGGTTCAACTTCCGACCGAAGATGGACCAACAGGCTGATCACTAGCTAGCATAACCAGCCATAGATGTTGATTGGTCTTGAAATCCACTAGAATATTCTGCCTTTCCATTCGGGCTAAGACCCTGTTCTATGCTGACAACGCGTTCCATTAGTATTGTGTCAATTTTATGAGGACCAGACTGCACAGTCAGGCACCACAGTGGTTTTGCTCATCAATGAAATCTCAATGTGTACACGATAGATTTTTTTTTCTTCAGTAACTACGCAGCATAAGGACGATCCTCTGCCCTTTCTGTGGGCTTCAGCCTCAATGGTTCCAGATGGAGGGCAATCCAAGCACAAAGAGGGCAAGGAAAACCATGGACAGGAGCTTCTGCCGAGCATTTTATGGTGTCTATTAATGGTTTACATCTTTGTTTCCAATCTTTACTTTGTCTGGTCAGCAGTGCACAGCCATCTCGTCAGCTCTACTCCGAGCTGGGCGGGTTGGTCCAGCATGATCAGATGCCCTGCATCTCCGATGACCACAACTTCTCGAGCTTTGAGGGCCTTCCCAAGTCTGCGAGCATCCTCTGCCGGAATCCATTTATCTTCCGCTCCCCAGATGACTTTGACTGGGATACTCGTTCCGACCTCCCCATATCTCCCTTCCACCTCATCCGTGGTTCTCGAGTTTGCTTGGCATAGCTCTCGGATGAAGCCTTCTTTCCCGCTTTCTCTCAACCAGGGGGCCTTGAGACTCTGCATGGTTTCTTTCGACAACTCAGAGAATGCGGCGTTGCGGATATAACTCTCCAGGATGCCGTCAAAGGCCATGTCGGGCAACTGCTGGAAGCGATGGGGAGCATCGGCGACGACTTTGAACAGAGGTTTTCCGAATGGTCCGATCGCAACGACATCAATTAGACACAGACTTGCGTATTGGCAGTCATGGAGGAGGTAGGCCCGCAGGCTGACCAAGCCAGCATTATCGTGAGCGACGACATGAGGTTTCCGGCTGTTCCAGTCTGCCTGCCAGGATTTGAAGAGGGCTGCATAGACTTCAGATTGTCGTGCAAGGTCACCATCGTACTCGACGATAGGGCTAGAGCTGGCGGCTGCTCCGGGCAGTTTACGTTCTGCGGGAGATTCTCCAAAACCAGGTCTGTCAAAGATGTAGACGTGGAATTGGCGCGATAGAGAGAGGGCAAAAGGTTCCCACAGGCGGGATGACCATGGGGTTCCATGGATCAAGATGAGTGGTGGAGAATTCGGGTCACCTAGTGAATCCCATTTGACGGTGTAACTATGAGTCGAGAGTTCATATTTGAAGGTGTGGTTCAAGGTTGTGCTGTTTGTGGATGTAGTCATCTTTGGCTGTGACGAATTGTGTACTAAGATGCGAAAATTGTGTCAAGGGGCGATAAAGTGGTTTCAATAAAGATAGTTTGTAAGTTGAGCATAAATACCAGGGTTAATATGAGGGAGAAGCTGAGATATTTATCTAGGTCACGGTTGACGTAGAGGACATCAGGATCCGACGTGGCTTTTTCGATTGGTAATATGACGAAGCCGATCTTGCATCCGTCCTATCCTTTATCGTCTCGGCTCGGGAAGCCTACCCGTTGGTGGTACTGAGAAGATGCCTACGGTGCTTGATAACTTCCAATCTGAAGCCGAGACCGCAAGTAGCATATCCACCAAGACCAGCGTTTTTTATCGCCACTCTTGGAATATCTTTTAAATTACTGCACAAATTCAACTCATTTAAATCGTTTCAAATCCTCATATTCTATCCTTGGACTCTAGCCAAGCGTGGCTGGCCCCTCTTGATGGATGATGTAACCGCGCCCTTCGATTGACAGAAAGGATCAAGGAAAGAAATTTCCCGCGCACTTTGTCCCTTCACGCCCTTTCTTGGACAGAAAAATTCCCTGATTTTTAAAGGAATCCGTCATTTCATCCGATTCCTTGATGTCATCCCTCGGGAAGCACACCCGACACCACAACTGAACAAGAAAAACACCATGTCAACAACAACAGCCGTTCAGTTGGAGGTCCTTGGAGGGGATTATGAAGAAGCGGCCCATTCCACAAGATCAAGCCTTCGATCAACCCGAATTCGTCATTCGGAAAATGGCAGATCACTCCAGCAAGATGCCTCTGATGACCCAGCTCTCGAAGCCTCGCGCATCGCCGACAGTACCGTTCCAGACGGAGGCTATGGTTGGGTTATCATCCTCGCCTGTGCTGTCATTGGTTGGTGGACTATAGGCCTCAGCTATGTTTGGGGTGTCTACCAACGCGCGCTTCTGGAGAAGGGAATCGGATCCCCTCTGGCTTTGTCATTTTGCGGCTCTCTATCGCCAGCGCTGATGGCATCGATAGGGATGCTCGTGTCTCGAGTGATGCGATCTCTCGGCACTCGCAAGCTCTGCTTCATCGGCATCACATTGATAGCGCTTGCGGAGATTGGCGCAAGCTTTGTGACGGACCATCTCGTCGGGCTATTCTTTCTCCCTGGAGTGCCTCTTGGACTTGGAATGAGCGCATGCTTCATGTCCTTTTCCGTTGCCCCAGCTCAGTATTTCCGCCGGAAGAGAGGACTGGCAAATGGAATAGTCATGGCTGGAGGTGGTTTCGGAGGTGCGATTATGAGCGTCGCAACCAACAACATGATTGAACGATACGGTGTTGAATGGGCTTTTCGAATTACCGGCTTTCTCATCGCCGGAACTGGACTCCCTGCAGCCTGGTTGATCAAAGAGAGAACACCGATCCACGCGACTGGACTCATCGACTGGACCCTCTTCCGACAGGCCAACTTTGCTCTCCTATTCTTGGCTGGCGGTATTGGCATCTTCCCACTTCTTGTGCCACCCTTCTTCATCCCCCTCTACACTCAATCCATGGGACTGAGCACTAGCACTGGTGCAGCATTGCTGGCCGGATTCAGTTGCTCATCAGCCGTCGGTCGGATTATTAGTGGTCAACTCTGCGATATTCTTGGACCTCTGAACACTCTTGGCGCATTCTTTCTGGGAAACTCCCTCACCATGATTGCACTATGGCCAGCTTCAACCACCTTGGCGCCTCTTGCCGTCTTTGCAGTCTTGAATGGGCTGATGAATGGAGGCTTCTTTTCATGCATGCCTACCGCTGTTGGCAACGTCTTTGGGTCGACTCGTGTCTCGACGGCGGTGGGCATGATAATTGTTGGATGGGTTGCAGGCTATCTCTTTGTGAGTTTTGATCATCCCGCGACTTCGATTCAAGTGCTAACAACGAATTGTTAGGGATCTCCAATTGCAGGATACCTCCTTGAAGCTTATGGTGGTGCTGATGAGGGGCTGCACGCTTATCGACCAGCCATGTTCTACGCTGGCTCCGTGTCTTTGGTTGCTACTGCTCTTGTTGCTATTTTGAGATTGCGAATCAGCAAGAAGCCTTTGGCAAAGATCTGAGCCATTGCAAGGATATGGGCAGTAATTGATGGGAGCAGAGTCTACGGTGGTCGATGTCCTGGGCCAACATCCCCGGCCGGATCTGGTTACCTTGTTAAATATCTAGATTAATTGACATCTCAACTTGAATCAATTCAAGTAAATATCCTTGATTACCCTGAACTGCCCGACAGATGTATCTGGTCCAAGAATTGCAGTACAGATTGCCGAGGCCGCCTTGACAATATCCGGAACGCCTGAGCCAAACGCGTCCAAAACACCTGATTGAAAAGGTTCAATTCCTCCGGAAATGGAGGTGGCGCAATCGGCCAATTGCGTCGGGTGACGAGCATGAACGCCTGTCTCAGCGTTGGTGGCAACATCACGCCAACTCAAGCGTGTCAGGGCCATGTCTGACAAATCCTTTCGGTTAAAACCATTCAGGAACGAATGCACCGTGATCGATAAGGTACGTATATAGCAAAAGCTGACGAGTAGGGACGCGTTCTCTCCAATTGTACCTGATCTACGATCAACAGACGCGTTTTTCGAGGTATCTGCGTTATCAGACATCAAACGACCAACCCCAGACAAGGCAATTCCAATGACTCAGGGCAAGATTAAGATTGAACGATTCTTGACCGCTTCTTCATGCCTTGTCACGCCATTCACGCCCGAGTCACGAGGAATCGCGTCCGACTCGCGGACGAGCCAAGGTTCATCAGGCGAGTTAATCTCCTGGTCAACGCGCGAAAAGCGTGTTTCGGGGAACATATGACAGCCCGATTGCCAGGGCCACAGCCAGATACGGCCTTGTACCACCGAGTCTTGCCGTCAGAATCGGACGAGAGCTCGGTAGATTAGCTTGTACAGTTCCAGGTATAACAATGCGTAAACAAAGGCTTTCTATTGAATAAATACCTTGCCAGGCCCGGGGACTGTATATCCGTGTCGATGCACTTCCAAGCACGCGATTTATGAGCCATTAATAACAACACGCACAATGACTGCAGCCACGGCATCCCACATTGGTCTCGTTGATGAGTACCTTGCCAAAGGAACATGGAAGGTTTCTGAGAATTCAAACTCGACATACTCGCACCAGGGCCTCATGCAATATGTCTCCAACCACATCATCTCCCAATACTGGTTGGACAAGATCTACACCGAGGAGATTCGCAAGTACGACAGCGAGAATCGTTTCCATATCCACGATCTTGGATTTTTGAGCGCCTACTGCTCAGGTTGGAGCATTGAAGATATCCTTCTTCAGGGATTCGGAGGCGTCGAGAACAAGATCCAATGTCGTCCACCGAAGCATCTGAACACGGCTCTCAACCAGATTGTCAACTTTCTCTTCACTCTCCAGGGCGAGCTTGCAGGAGCTCAAGCTCTTTCCAGCTTCGATACCTACCTTGCTCCGTTTATTCGAAGCGACAACTTGTCCTATGTGGAAGTCTTTAAATACCTGCAGAGTTTTGTCTACTCTTTGAACGTGCCAACTCGAAGCGGATTCCAAGCGCCCTTCACCAACCTCTCCCTGGACCTCATCTGCCCAAGTCGCCTGGGCGACCAGTCCGTGATTATTGGTGGAGAACTTCATGAAGAATGGATCTACAGTGACTTTCAGGAAGAGATGGATATTCTCAACAAGGCCTTTGCCGAGGTCATGATGCAGGGCGATGGCAACGGCAACATCTTTTCGTTCCCCATTCCAACCTACAACCTCTGCGAAGGCATCGACTGGGAATCGCCTCGCTGGAAGTCCATCTGGGAGATGACAGCCAAGTATGGAGTTCCGTACTTTGCCAACTTTATCAACAGCGATCTGGATCCTGAAGACTTTCGATCCATGTGCTGTCGACTTCGACTCGACCTCAGCAAGCTTCACTGCAGAGTTGGTGGCCAGTACGGTGCAAGTCCGTTGACTGGATCTATTGGAGTGGTGACTGTTAACCTGCCCAATCTCGCCTACAGATCCAACGGCTCTAAGGAAACATTCCTGGCCGAGCTGTCGGATACTTTGAGGGTCGCCAAGGACTCGCTGGAGATCAAGAGAAAACTCGTGGACTCAAATGCGGCCCTATATCCATACGCAGCTCATTACCTCTCCGCAACAAAGGGCCGGACCGGATCTTACTGGACGAACCACTTCAGCACCATCGGAGTCAACGGCATGAATGAAGCCGTGGTCGCGTTGTTTGGAGAGACCATTGCCAAACAAAAGATGTTTGCGCTTGAGGTTTTGGACTTTATCAAAGAGCGTCTTCAAGAGTTCCAGAACGAGACAGGCAACCTCTACAACTTAGAGGCGAGTCCTGCCGAGAGTACTTGTTACAAGTTCGCACGTCAAGACAAGATTCTCTTCCCGGACCGGAAGATTCCAACCTTTTACACCAACTCGACCATGCTTCCAGTCGACACTACCGAGGATCTTTTTGAAGCCCTGGCTCACCAAGAGGACCTTCAGTGTTCATACACGGGTGGAACCGTCTTCCATGCCTTCTTGGGTGAGCGTTTGCCCGAGTGGAAATTGGCCCGAAACTTGATCAAACTCTTGACATCGCGCTTCCGCATTCCTTACATCACCCTCACGCCAACTTTCAGCATCTGCAAGACGCATGGTTACCGTGCAGGAGAAGAACCTGAATGTTTACTCTGCGGGGAGTCATGTCTCGTCTACTCTCGAATCGTCGGCTACTTCCGTCCCACCAGAGACTGGAACAAAGGCAAATCTGAAGAATTCACTGCTCGCAAGGTCTACCGGTACATCTCTGACTCGCCAATTTCGGAAGCTGGAAAAGAAGAGACGGAGCTTCAGGCACTTGAACGACAGGTTGCTGAGATTGACGATATTCCAGTGGCTGGATACATCAAGAGTACTCTGAGCGACTATCCTGGCAAGATGCAAGCGTCCATCATGTTTACTTCACGATGCAACCTGGCTTGTCCTTGGTGTCACAATGGACCTGTTGTAAATGGTGTGCGTGACGATGTGACAGCTCAAGATGTCTTTAGACACATCACTTCAACCTCTCACAAGTGCTTGGTCATCTCTGGGGGTGAGCCAACTATTCACAAAGGTCTCTTACCTTTTATGCGACTTCTCAAGAAGGCGGGAGTGACCATCAAGCTCGACTCAAACGGAACCTCTCCTGAAATCCTACGCCAGGTCTTTTCAGAGAAGCTGGTTGACTTTGTGGCAATGGATATCAAGTGCGCGCTTGAAAAGTACAAGACGGTCGCCGGCAAGAGAATCAAGCCCAAGGTGCTCCAGGCGAGTATCAATCTCATCAAAGAGAGCGGGGTCCCATACGAGTTCCGTACTACAGTTGTCCCGTCGCTTGTCGACATGGAGGATCTGTTTGAGGCGAAGCGCTTGGCTGGAGGGGACTTGAAGATGCAACGTTTCCGCAATGGAGATACAATCTTGGGAGAGGACTACAGAGACTTTCCGGAACATACGGAGGAAGAGTTTGATGCTCTGGTTGCTCAGGTGGCCTAGGAATGAAAGCTGGGCCTTGCGATGGAATGTTTGATGACTTATTGAAGGGTGGCTTTTTGACATTTTAGATAGTATGCTCGCTGCGTGTCTCTTTGGATTGGAATCTCGTCGTATTATATACAAAAACATCATATATATACATTCTTGAGGTCGTATACTTTTATCCCATCCTACTTCTTCCTTACAGCCATCACCAAATAAACCGGCCGTTGCAATACCCGATGTCCCGAGTAAGGGTACGTCTTCATCTCCTCTGGCGTTGGGCGCCACTCATCAAACCCAGTCAGTTCAAACCCTGCTTCTAGAAAGGTATTGATGTAAGTTGAAACCGTGCGATGATGCTTCTCAACCCCCTCAATGAGCCATTTTGTCAACCGCACGCCCTCCTTGTGATAGCTGTCCAATGGCCAATACTCTCGTCCTGTGGCTTCATCCGTTATAAACGCTGGATGAGACGGTGCCGTGTAAACTGGATGCTCGACGGAAAAGACAAACAAGCCTCCACATTTGAGGCTTCGATGTATATGTTTGGCAAAGTCTGCTAGGTGAGCAAGGTAATGGATCGTAAGAGAGCTAAAAGCCACTTCGTATCTATTCTCGCAGCTCTCCGGAATCATCATAGAGTCCATATCGCCTCGTTCATATCTGATATTCGGGTCGTCGGTCATGGTTTGCGCTCGGTCAAGCATGTTTTGCGAAATGTCGATTCCGCAGACAAATTCAGCTCCGGCCTTGCGTGCCCATCGAGCAAACCATCCGAAACCACATCCGAGATCGATTACGCTTAATCCCTTGAGATCCGGGAGGTAGGACTGCATTCTTGGCCATTCTGGGGCACTGCCGAGGCCGTTGACTGAGCGATCGAGGGCGGCGTATTCGGCAAAGAATTTGCCGTTGTCGTAGATGTTTTGCGGCATTTTCCGCAAATCGACCACCATGAGTTATCGTTGTTTTGAAGAGATATCGGACAAAGTGGGAAGTGTTTGTTGGGTCTTGGCTAGTTGCAAAATTCTCCGAAAAGATTAAATCGAGGATATAACGAATATTAACGCATTGAGAATTAACGCGCCTCCTTGGCCTTTATGACCAATGAGTCAATTCTCCGCTTATGGGCCGTTTTGCATGAGTCATTTCACAAAAAGAGACTGCAGGCCAATAGGTTGCATAATAGCAGGGCAAATCAGGTTTAGTTGGCATGGCATCATTTGAAACCCACAAGACGTATTACTTATACTGCCTATGTACCTACGCCATAACTCTATATACAGGGTACTCGTCTCCCTCGTTGACGGGGAGAATATTGAATGTGACATACGAGTCGATACCCTCAGGTTCCAACGTGACAAGGGCGTGTGCCGCGTTCTTTTGTCTTGTGCTGACCCAGAAGCTTCCTGCAGGCATTCTGATTTCCTTTCGGATAGTTTCGGTCGTGACGGTCGACAAAGCGGTACCCTGATAGAGTGTCTTTCCAACCGAAGCGCTCGTGATGTTTAGCGCCTCAACCTCGCCGACAAAGTCTGCTTTGAGGGTATCGACCTTGACTCCGGCGATTTGAAGTCTTTCCGCGGCATCCTTCCACGCTCTGGGGAACACATAGGCCTCGGGTCGGGTACGAGTGAGATTGGCGAGAACTGGAGTGGTACTGAGGAATTGGACTGGGAGTTCCACGAGCTTTCCAGACTCGAGCTCGATGAACTGCCAAGTCCTGTTGGTAGGTTGAGGGGCGTCGGTGATGACGATATCATCATTGCTCTCTGCATACTTCTCTCGTGCGCTCTCAACAACCTTGTACACCTCTTCCGCATTATCCGCAGCCGTCTGGATGAGAGACTCAACCATGATCAACCCAGCTGCGACTCGTCGCTGGAAGTGTTGACCACCAAGCATGATACCTCTGGTCTCAGTGAGGAAGACAAGGGCTTGGCTCAGGGCAAGAGAAACATCACCAGCTCGCGCCTCAGTGTTGAGCTCAGTGAAAACAAGAGGTTCCTCCTTCAGAACACCAGTGATGTAAGGGCTCCATCGCAAGTCGTGAGCTTCCATCGCAGTAGCAACATTGGGAACAAACATCTCTTCAGCCAACTCTCGAATATTCTTGTGAATATTCAAGTTTTTCATAGCCGAGATTTGACCGTCCACAGCCTGAACCCACTGATCCTTGGTACCATATGCGCGGTTGGCGCTATACTCATGAGAATCAACACCAATGTGGGGGTTAAACTCGGAAATCAACTTCTTGACTTCTCGAGTTATGGCGCTTGCTTGCTTGATGTGATCTCTGTTGGGGTCGAAGCCGGTTGCAAGGAAGCGCTGGAAGTAGGCCACGCCATCGGGGTTATAACGAGGAAGAATCATAATGTCCATCTTCTCCAGGATGGACTCGGCCCAAGTAGAGTTGGCATCAAACTTTCCGAGCAAAGCAAGGAGAAGTTGATCACCACCTGGTTCGTTTCCATGGACACCGCCTTGAAGATAGACACGGAGCTTCTCGGACGCAGAGGCGTTTGTCTTGGGCTGCGTTGAGGTAGATAGGAAGACATAAGGGATAGAACGGCCATCTTCAGACTTGAAAGATGGGTTTGTGTATGTCATCCAATCATTGCGGGCAGCAAGAGTTTGGAGAAAGTAGTCTGCGGTCGATCAGCGGAACGTCCGGAAGTAGAGTCACATCCTCATACCTAATGTGGCATCGTCGGTTGGGCCACTTGTGCCGTTCTCAAATCCCGCCGGGACACTCTTGGGGTCCGTGAAAGGCGGAGAGTAAAGCTCAACGCCCTCAACGTCGGGAAAGTTCTTGGCGGCCTCATCGCTGTCTCTGACGAGAGCGACTTGGTTGTCTGCGTAGCGGTGCGCTGCCGTGGCCAGGCCTACATAGAGTAGTCCAGCGGTGAGAGTTGCTCGAATCGTCATTGTGTCTCTTGTCGTCTTGATGCGAATGACAGTTGTGAGTGCTGGACACCCTCTTCTGTGGCGATCGTGAAGAAAGCTGAGCTCTTATAGACTTGTCGGCTGTAGGCTTCCATCTCGCGTCCTTGGCCGGCGGCCGGCGGCCGGAGCGTCGCCTGGACCTTCTCCAAACCACAACGTCTCCAGGCTCATCCCCACCGATCTGCGCATAATTAAGTGATAAAGAGATAGGACTACGTCCCAAAAAGGTGGTGTTCATCGCCGGGAACCATAAACCATCTCCTGACGCCGGGCCAACCAGCGACAGCGAAAGATAAGCTTAAACCGATTAAAGAAGGTGCTTAATAGTTTGGCATGTTTAGAAGCTGGGATAGTCGCTGTCTAGGTTGCAATACCAAGGCGGGGGACGTGGATTATGGGGTGTGCCAAGACGCCGGAATGCCTGCCCAAATGGATCCTTCGTTTATTACCCCTCTTTAGAATCGTTCCCTTCTGGAAAAGTCTTGTGATTGTCATGGCATGATGTCAAGGATTTTGATTATGCCGTTGATATCCTCGGATCTCGCTGTCTATAGTTGACAATTGCGGGATATAACTTGATGTCCACGAGTCAGGTGGGGAGGCTGGGCGAAGGAATAAACCCCGGTGTAACCAGTCTTTGGGGCATTTGTATTAGCTATCACTAAGATTAGAGTGTGTGTGTCTATGACTAAATAGGTATGGCTGGAAGATTAACATAACGTCGTTTGCGTGCGTATCATCATCTAGCCGACCCCATGTAACCCGCAAGTATCCTGAATCGTCGTTTGCTCTCATGATCCCTCTTGTGAACTTTTCCAACTCCAGCGCCCAAGGTAAGAGACTGCCTCAAATGCATCACTCGTCTCTTGCCAAGGCAGTGGTGGAAACTTAGCACTTGACATGTGGTTTGCATCCTACCTTCAGCACTCGAGCCAATAGAAGCAAGCCAACGCAAACCGAACTACAGAGAGCAGCCCAGATATGCGCACCAGTGTAGTCGTCTTTTGTTGCAGACTGAATACGGCCACCAATGGGAGGACCAGTCAATCCGGCAAATGAGATGATGCTAAAACACATGCCGATTCGTGTGCCCATGGCATCCAGTCTCTTTGTGATACTTGCGACTCCAGTTGGCATGAGACTTTGGAATGCACCAGAAGCAAGGCCATAAAAGGTTGTGAAAATCCAGATGCCCGTTATGTCGTGGACTGCTAGCCAAGAAAAGGCAACGACAGCCACGCAAAATCCAGCTGGGGCTATCGTGTTGAGTGGCCCAATGCGGTCGGCGATGATCGGTACCAGAACTCGTGCAGGTAGGCCCGCACCGTTGATGAGGGTGGTGAGGAGCGAAGCATCAGAGTATGAAAGACCCAGGGCATCTCGGCCATACGAAGCGAGCTACAGTCTGATCAGCACAGCCATCCTTGGCGTTAAGACGACCGGACATTTGTTACTCACATAATAGAAGGTGTAGTAGACGGGCAAGACGAAAAAGAACAGGCCTGCCACATAAGAGATGTAGAGTTTGTCCTTAAAGGCATCCCAGTCAATGATTGGTCCAGACTTGCGTGGGGGAAGTCTTGGACGCATAAAGACAGCCACAAAGCAAAACCCTGTCAAGTTGATGAAGCCAAGCACTCTAGTTGTCCAAGGCATTCCCAGTATGGGAAGCAGTTCCCGGACGACAAGTGGATATACAAGGCCACCGATAGAGTTTCCAGTTGTCACAAGTCCAATTGCGATGCCTCGATGTTTGTCAAAATATGTGGCGACCAAGGCGAGTGACGGGGCAAATATGATGCCTCCACCAAAGCCAGTCAGAATACCTTGAGTAAGCATCAATTGCCAGTATTTTGTCGAAACACTCATTAGAAAAATTCCAAGAAGCTGCATCGTAGAGCCAATGAGAAAGGTTGGAACAAAGAGCCCAGCATCGAGGAGTCTGCCAGAAAAGGCACTCCCGAAGAAGGTTAACCAGACTTGTAACGAGCCAATCCACGAAATATCAAAAGATGATTGAGGCAGCACCGATGTGTAGTAGGATTGAAAACTTCCAAAAGAGTTGACATAGCCCCAGGTTGTGAAAATGACAATCCAGCCCATGGCAACTTGTGTCCATGCCCGTACACCGCCGTCTGGAGGTTCTGGCAGGACGATTGACGATTGGTGAGTTCTTCTCGTTCCAATCCTCTCGAGATCTTGTGCCTCCATCGCAGACAAATTTTGATCAGGTGGTGTTTCAGCCCTACGATGATTGTCGTTAGTTGAGATGATACGATTTTTCACAGACGTTGGGCAAGCTGGGAACTGACGTTGTCGCCGCTATCGGGCTGGGAGATGCGAATTGAGGGGTTAAACGAGCCATGATTAGCTATGCAACAAGCTTTACAAAGATCACCGTGCAACATTTGCGGGAACAGAAGAATGGAGGACTCTTGCCGATATTTACATTCAGGCTCCTATTTCGGAGTGGAGAAACAGGTTACATTTGCCTGATGCTTCAAATTCTTCACCGTGGATCGGAAATCATAAGCCGACTCGGCTAAATTGCGCATTTGAAGCCCACAAAAAAAAAGGTGGTTCTTTACGATAAGGATATTTCGGCTGCTGTTGTCGGGAATAATGGCCAACACTTAACAGAGGCATCTGGAGCTGCTAGGACGTATTCAGCAAAAGGTCGAGTTTAGTGAATATACTGGAACAATGGTCTTTGGTCTTGACAATAGCAAAGATTGTTGCCGTGAAGTTGAGGCATGTTGAAGGAGGCCAAACACTGAAAATGACCTGTAGTTTATACCACCCTGATAAATGCGATGTCACGAGGCCGACTCTCTGGATAAGATAGTATGATTGATTGCAGGGGAATTGTCCCGTAGTACTGCCACGTCGTTGATTTGAAAGACAGGTCATTAATGACAAAGAACGACTGAGGAGGCAAACCACCGAAATGTCGGTAAGGCAACGTGGACTTTTAAGGCTTCGTATCTACCTATATGGGGTTTATTAGAGTAAAGAAAATCTTTTCTATCCTGGCCTTATGAATTCAAGTTCTTCTCTAGGTGTGGATCTCTCTAGGGTAGGCACCCCGGCATGTTAAGATTGGTGCCCAATGGTGTTAATATCGACCACCCTGTCATTCCAGACTGTGTCATTCTAGACTATCCAAGGTATAACTCGAACATGAAAAAGTATAGAAACGTGATTCTGAAGGGATGTCCCAGCTGATTATTGGTGCCCATCCTATCAGCTTCTCGATCAGACGGCGGGTAGTTTTCCGATGGCATCGGCAGCACCAATCCCGATCTTCTGAGTTGACATCTTACCCACCACAAGGATGACTATTTTTAGATTTTAACTACTACTATGTATTGCAATAGAATAACTCTATAGGAACGGTCCAATCCCTCCTATGTTGAAAGCATTTTACCCTTTGTTTCTCTTTTCCGCAGCGCAATCTTCCGACGTCGCGGAATCCCGCTGCTCAACTCCCGCCCAACAATCTTGGCACGCGATCCCATTGGACACACACGTCTTGGCAAGGCAGCTTCAGCTCATCAATGCACGCAAGCGGGTTGCTTTCTTGCGGCCTCGAAGTTCAGCTGGACCAACAAAACATCGTCGTTGAAACATGTGCTCGACGAGGAATTCAGCCTCACTGGAGTCTGAAAGTGCCGTTGAGCTCGCAACATCTGATAAAATGAGAGTGCAATGCCTTTTTGGCAAGATCATGGTTGAGTTTCTTTGACCCTCAATCGCGTCAACATGTCGGAATACACACACATCGATACCCGGCCTATGGTCTGGGTCTCGCGCAAGATTATGACCATCTTTTCAATTCTCATCTTTTTCGATATTGGCATGATGGTCACCACTATCATGGCCGTGACTGGCGCTGAAACCGCCGATCCACGGGACATTGTGCAGGGGGCAAAGATCGATTTTCCCCCTCCGGGAGAACAGATTCAAGCTCTTGAGATTGGCCTGGTAAGATTCCTCATTAATTCGCTCCCATTAACAAAGCCGGTATGGACGGAGTGATTTCAAGGCGGCATTCGGTCTGTTCTTCCACATCCTGTTCGCCCTCATCTTCCTAGGCCGGGTGAAGAAGGCAAAGCAGACAATGGACTACGCAAGCGGCACTCGACTAACAGAATTTGTGCTCTACATTGTTCTACCATTTCTGGTAATCGAGGTGGCTGGATGGGCAGTCTGTCTCGGGTTCCAGAGCTTATACGCCCCCGTCATCAAACCCCGGAAGCTTCTTGCGTGCCATTATCTTGGGCCGGATCTCGTTCAGTGTGGAATGGTTTCCTCATCTTGGGTCGGGGCTATTGTCTATAGGCAAGTGTACCGCTTCTTTGAAATGGCGTCTTCTAACATTGATCTAGCTTCGTTCATTTCGTATTGCTCATGCTGGTCCTTCGAGCTTACTACCGTATGGACCCAGTGGCAGAGCCCTCGCCGCAGTACGCGGGTGTACCATCGGCAGAGGATGCGCACCATTCTTTACCGCAAGACCATGGTGCCCCTCCATCTTATGAGGAGAGGGAATCGGGCCATCTTATCGGCAAATCGACCAAGACGCAGCCTCAGCATGTGGAAATGTCAAGGATGACAACGTTACCGGAGTAAAGGAAGGAAAAGAAGTCTGTATTTTGAATGATAACCAAAGATAAAACTTAAGAAAATATCCGTCAGTGTTGCATTACTCGCACAACCATCGGGAATCTTTTCGAGCTGAGGCTACCAATTCCACCACGCACGCCTATGGCTTGCACAGTAGAGAAACTAACTAGCTCTTGAACTAATGGCCCAGTCTGAATGCGACGAAAAGCTATGCCGATAAAGTGGCTTTATTTGTCGCACTCTGTAAGCTGAGTTGCGTGTTCACTTGCACTGCAGTTTTAACCCAGCCCAAGGGAACGAATTGCGTTGGTAGTGTAACGTTAGTTCGTAGGTAGGATGTCTGAAAGTTCTGGCGATTACTCACTGGCTCATCTTATCTAATGAAACCAGGGCTAGATGTTGCACAACCAGCCTCTAAAAGCTATCACTGTCATCCACACAACCGCCTGGAGCGATAAACAATCAATCCTTTTCGGCCGAGTTCTGGATTGGCCAAGGCAGAATGAGAAAGCAATTACAACCCGCTCTCTGGAAGATCGGCGAGCCTTGCTGACTGTCCAATCATGGTGTCGAGTGACGTCGATAGTTGCATGCGGCTGAGCATCAGGTGCCTCCCCCAGGATGAGACACGTTGAGCGTCTCGCCACCTGCGAAAAGCCATTTGAGCTTGGGTCTCTCAAGAAGGAACGGAATTGAACAAACTGGGAGAATCTGTAAAGTAGATTCTGTTCTTCCCATCAACGGCTGGCGCCACTCGTGGTTTCATAGCTGTTCGCGAGGAGTACACAACTTCCAGTCAATTTGTCAACCAGGCTCCAGATCAGCCACTCATTAACCCCCCTGCTCAATTTGATAAGCCCCTCCTTTTGACCTTATCTGTATCCTCGGGTGCTCATATCTCCCTGTTTCTTCTCTCCCTTCTCCGCTTTGCTCACGAGCGTTGCGCTGCTCCACCACTTGGCGTCGGACTCACAAGTCTTGTCAAACATGCCAAGATGCTGCCGAAGCTAGTGTTACTCGCTGGCTGGGCTTTTCATACCGTCGCGGCCCGACCCGTCTTCACCAACACCAATTTTGATGTCGAGCAAGGGACGCCTTTCACGCTCCACTACCAGGGCTGTGACGATGGCTGCACCATCGCCCTTATGACAGGCGATTCTGCTAATCTGAGAGTCGAAGAAGAACTGACAAGTGAGTTGCTATCTTTCCGACTCTAGACTTATGCCTTGTGGCTAACAATTGTAGCGAGTGCGACCGGTGATAGCTTCACTTTCACTCTGAATGACCTTGACGCGGGAACATACGCTTTTAGAATCACCAGCGGAACAGACTCTTCATACAGTGCCCTGTTTGAATTAGCTGGAGACTCGAACTCCTCTGCGTCGGAAACGGCCGCTTCCTCCGAAACTCCGGCCGAGTCAACAACCGCGCCAGAGACCAAGTCAACGTCAACGTCGACATCGACATCATCTGCATCTAGTTCGAGCATCACTGGCTCCGGTATGGGAATTGAAACATCTCGTGTGGCGTATTCTAATCATTAAGTTACAGAATCTTCAACCGACTCTCAAACTACTACGACGTCTACTTCGTCGGGAGTTTCTTCAACCATGTCAACGGCATCACAAGCCACCACAACAGCACCCAGCCCTCCCAAGCATGGACTAAGTGCGGGTGCGATTGCTGGAATTGTAGTTGGAGTAGTAGCCGTCATCCTCATCGTCCTTGGAGCTTTGTTCTTCGTGATGAGGAGGAGAAAGCAGAAGGCGGCCAAGGGATCAACGTCAAGTGCTGACCCACGCGATGGACAGCCTCAAATTGCCGAGTTAGAGCAGCCAAAGAACATTAATATCGTCGTCACCCTAGCCACACCGGCTAAGATACGCATATAATATCTAGTATTTTCTAAGGGAATAAACTAGGCATATTAGGTTTATTATTAATAAAGAGTCTTAATATTATTATATAATAAGATATTATATATTAATAATAGGTTAAGAAAGTCTTAAATATTATAGCCTAATATAGTCCTTATTATATATCTAAAAAGTCCCTATAAAATTATAAGGGTATAGGGCGGCTATGTGACGAGAGGATATTTTCCTAAGGGATAAACCGGTCGTACAGGTTTATATTAGCACTAGATTATATTATATAGCCTTAAAGGGTAATATAAGTTATATCTAGTAATATACTTAAGGGTATTAAATATAACTAAGTTATATTAATAGCTAAGGTAACTATTATATAAGAAAGTATAATAAGTATATTCTATATACTTATTATTAATCTTTAGACTAATATTCTCTTTATTTAGTCTAAGGTAAAACTAATATATTTAATATTTAATCCTTAGATTAAGGCGAATATTATTTAATCCCTTTAATCCCTATTTAATTAAAGTATTTCTATTAGGCTTCCTTACCTAGCTTATATTATAGCTATAATATAAGGTTCCCCCTTTATTAGTTTTATCCCTAAGATTAATTTTAATAATTAAATATTATTAATAAGTAATTCTAATTTATAAAATTTTCTTTTTATTAATATAATATTAGGCTAAGTTTCTAAGTATATTTTATTATAAAAACTTTTTAAAATATAGAATCTTATTACTTATATTAAGGCTTTTAGTTCTAAGATTATACTTTATATTTATTATTTCTACTAAGGCTTATCTTATAAGGTAATTTTTAATTATTTTTATTATTATTTTAATTATATTAATATAAAGATTATATATAATAGGGCTAATATAGCTTCTTTCTATAAGTATATATTAATATCCTTTATAGCCTTTAATTAATTCTTTTATAATCGCGAAAAATATTTAAGAATATAAATATCTAGAGGATAAAGAGGCTAAGGTAGAGGCTACTTTAAAAGAAGTAATAGCTAAGCTTATTTATATCTAGAAATAAAAGAGATTACTTAAAATATATAATAATAAGGCCTTTAAGTATAATTTATATACCTTAGAGGAGTTAAGCGAGCTCTACGAGGAATTATTTATTATTATAAAGGTATATTTTTTTAGGGCTATTAACTTAATTAATTAAAATACTATTAGCCTTAATAGGCTTATACTTAGTATTATTAATAAAAATTCTTTAGAAGGTATTATATATTAGTAAGGTATTTTAATAATTCTTATAACGTACTTGATAAGCGAGTGAGCCAGACAAGCGAGTGAGCCAGAAATCCTAACATTTCTACTAGAAATCGCAATAAAAACACCACAAACCATCTAATCAATTAAAACTACTCACTATACTCTTCCCCAGATGTCTCAATCACTACCTGACAGGTCCTTGCATTATGCCCGGGCTTGCCGCAGACACCACAGCGCCGAACACCCAGTCCAACCGACCTTCCTCGACCACCACTCCTCGACGATTCGGCCACTACCTGCGCATCCACATCCATTTGATCAATTGCTTGCCTTCCTTCCTCTACCGTTATTACTCCTCTTTTCTGTAGTCTAGTCCTTTTTGCCCTCCGGCGCCGGCTTAATATCTCATTCGCCTCTCGAAGGTCTTTATTCTCAGCAGTCAATAAGGCAACCCGATGCATAACAGCCTTTGTCCCCTTCGCAAGACTCTGAAGAGCCTCTAAAATTGACTCTGGGGAGCTACTCTGGTGCCTTCTGATTCGTCTTTCGAGGTATTCAGACTGAGATCCAGCCTCAAGCACGGTCTTTGGGGTCTTTGAAGCCCAAGGGGTCGACGGTTGAGCTGTCTCCTCAACCGGCGTTGGCGTCCGTAGCTACACATCAAGCTTCGAGATCACATTTTCCGGGTCCAGAGGGATAAGGCCGGCTCCTTTGAATGCACCCCTGATATTTGTTTCCGTCATAGTAGCCTCGTGTGCGGCGTGGAAGGCCGGAAAGAACTCCGTCTTTGAAACGTGGGTAATAGAGCATCTGATCAAACGCTCTATTTCTCGACCATAAGCCTTCTTTAGCACACTAAAGCACCCGACGTCAAGGGGCTAGAGAAGATGAGACGAATGAGGTGGCATACAAAGCCGGATGATCTTCTTTTCCTCACAATATCTCTCAAATTCGATGGAGTGGTGACTTTCGTGGCCATCAAGGATCAAGAGACGATAAGAACCAATTGATCGATTGGTTGTGCATCGGTCAAAGTGCTTGAGCCACTCGAGACTAGTCTCATTATCGGTCCAGCCATTTTGGGTCGTCGCAATAGCCCAATCGCCCGGGAGGTTACTTTCTCGGTACCAATTGGCGAGGTGATATTGGCCCGCACCGATGATAAACGGCTGGATCGCCCAGCCTTCCGCATTGATCGCTTGAATGACTGTAATCCATTCCCGGTTTCCAGGCTGCACTGATTTCGGCTTTGAACGCCTTTCTGCACCTATGACAACCATTCCGCTTGCAATCATACCCATAAGGAAGCCAGTCTCGTCAAAGTTATAGATATCATCTGATCGGATGCCGTACTTCGCGATTGTGTTCGCCACAAGCCGAAACCAATCGCGGATAATGGTTGGATCTTCGCACTTGGCTCTCTGGTAGTCGTATTTACGAAAGAAACGCGTCTTAAGGTCTAGGTGCCGCTTGACGAAGTTATGAGCCCAACGCGTGCCAACTGGTGGCGCGTCGCGGTCGGCAAGCAATTGATCAGCCATATCTTTCACACCACGTAGCCGTGGGGGAAATCCTCGCGAATCTAGGTCTAGAATAAAGTGAATAAGGATCTCTTCTTCTAGATCAGAGAGCCTGCGTGAATTCGGGGTAGTATCGCGTCGAGACTGGATGCCCTTTTGCCGGCGACCTAAAGTACAACGGTTGACTGTATAGATCTCTGCAGCGCGTCGTATACGTAGGTTTAGGTTATTTTGAAGGGCCTGAAGGGCAAGGAGCATTCTAGCTTCATAATTAGACTGTGACATGCTGGGTGGTTGAGAATCAATTGATCAAATAGAGATGATGTAGGTTGAGGGATTTTTGGCTCACTCGCTTGTCTGGCTCACTCGCTTATCAAGTACGTTATATTTTTTAATTTTAAGTAATCCTTTTATTTAATTAAATATATTATTTTATTATTAATTTTATTTCTATTAAGGATAATTTTTATAATATATTTTTCTAATTTATTAACTTTTATATTAGGTTTATTATTAGTTTTAATTTAGATAATATCTTATATTAATTTAAATAATAAGATATAAAAGATTAAATAAAGCTTAACCTTAGGTAATAAGTCTAATTTATAATTATATTTTAAGATTTTTTATTTAATCTTATAGGGTCTAATATATTTATAATTAAGTTTTTTATTTTATTATTTTATTTTAATATTTTTTATTATAAAATAAATTATATCTTTTTTTAAGAAGATTAGTCTTTTAATTCTTTTCTTATTTATATAATTTATTATTTTATTCTTAATAAATTTAAGTTTTATTTATATTTCTTTATATAAATTCTTTAATTAATTATTAATAAGGATTATTTTAAGGTTAATAATAATATCTCTTAATTATTAATAAATATTTAGAGTAAATCTAAAATTAATATAAGCTAATATAATCTTTATGCTTTTATTTATAGCTATATTATAGGCTAATTAAGTAGCTAATAGCTTCTTAACTTAGTTAATTTATTTATAATTAATATAATATTAAAGGTATTATTTTAATATCTAATTTATATATTTTATTTATTTATTTCTTTCTTTATAATATATAATAAAGAGCTTATAATTAATCCCTAAGTATCTTATTAGGCTTTATTAAAACTTAGATATAAATAATAGTCCTTAGTTAATAATAATTTTAAGTAATATATTATATATCTTAGTAATATAAAAATAAAAGAAATAAGTAAATTCTTTAATTATTATTAATTCTCTATAGGGTATAAAATAAGAAAATTTTATAAATTTATTTATAATAATAAGAATATTATTATAGAAGTTTTTAATAGCTAATTCTTTTAATAAAAGTAATTTTATAATAAAATCTATTATAATAGCTTCTTATAGTAGCTAAGGTATTAATAAGGGTTATAGCTTATTATAGGGCTTATAGCGCTATGCCTTAGTTTTTATATAAAAGTTATATTAACTAATAATTATAGAAATAATTTTCTTTATATTAAGAAAAATATATATTATTTTAATTTATTCTAGGGTTTTATTAATTCCTTAGTATCTATATAATTAATAGCTATATATTTCATATATAAGGTTATATTATAATTCCTCTAGTATTTATTAATTATTTATTTTTTTATTACTTAGGAGTTATTTATTATATTCTAAGATCTTTATAAGAAGTAAATTACCCTATTTTATTATATAGGTTATTCTAATAATTTAATAGGGTATTTTAGTAACTTTATCTTATTTATAGATAATAAGTTCTATCTAGGGATAGTATTTTATATATTATTATATTTATTACTTTATTCTTCTTTTAAATTAATAATTATTATATAAATAATTTATTTATCTCTATATTAGGTTATAGTCTTTATTATATAGAAATTAATTATAATAATAATTAAAAATAGTTTTAAATATTTAATTAGGGATAATAATTATTTCTTAGTAAGTTAAGAGTCTATATTTATTATAATTATATCGTTATATATAGTTTATGATATTAATATCTTATTTCTTATAGTTCTTAATACATTAGGTATATTCTAATAATAATATTAATTAATAGTATTATTTAATATATATAATAGCTCGCTATTATAAGTATCCTTTAATAATAAAATATAAGAGCTATTCCTTAGTTTAGATTTTCCCTATATCTAGGTTAAGTCTATAGCTAATAATATCTACTTAGTTATTTTTTAATCCCTTAATATAAATAATAATATAATTAAATTCTAAGAGATATTTAATATATTATAATTATTATTTATTAAGTTCTTAAGTTATTATAAAATAAGAAATATTCTTATAATTAATATAGACTTTAATTTAATATTAGCTTCCTAAGAGGTAATATTTAAACTCTTTAAATATATTAATAATTATTAAGAATTCTTTATTATAGATAAGATAATTAAGTTTTATTTTATATAACTTATAGAAGTAAAATATAATTAAATATAATTATCTTTTATTATCTTATTATCTTATTTAGGCATTTAAAGTAAAGTCTAAGGTATTTATTTTAAGTTTAATTTATTAAGATAAATTAAATATCTTAAGTATTAATTTACTTAAGATAAATTCCTTAATTTTATTAAAAGTATTTTTAGTTTTATTTTTAAATATAAAGATTTTTTTTTTTTTATAAATTCTATTAATAATATAATAATCTTCTTAAATACCTTAAGAAACTTATAATAATAATTAATAAATCTAAAGAAAGCTTATATTTCCTTAATATTAATTAGCTTTTTTTAATCTCTAATTTCTAAGACTCTCTTAAGATTTATATATATTTTATTATAAGAGATAATATATCTAAGGAATTCTATTTCTAAGGTATAAAATTTATTTTTCTTAAGCTTTATTAATAAATTAATATTCTATAATATCTATAATACCTTATAGATATATTTTATATA
>NW_003315809.1:0-70830 GCF_000151355.1 Fusarium vanettenii 77-13-4 | reverse complement strand
CCGCCATTACCTACGCATTAGTATCCATTTGATTAATTACTTACTTTCCTTCCTCTACTATTATAACCCCTCTTTTCTATAGCTAGGTCTTTTTTGCCCTCCGCTATTAGCTTAATATCTTATTTACTTCCTAAAAGTCTTTAACCTTAGCCCTTAATAATATATTCTTATATATTATTATTATTATACCTTTTATAAGAGACTTAAGAGCTCTTAGAATTAACTTTAGTAAGCTATTATAATACCTTTTAATTTATCTCTCGAGGTATTTAGACTAAGATCTAGCCTTAAGTATAGTCTTTAGAGTCTTTAAAACCTAAGGGGTTAAGGGCTTAGCTTCCTCCTTAGCGGGTATTAGAGTCTATAGCTATATATTAAGCTTTAAGACTATAGCTTCTAGGTCAAAGGGAATAAGATTAGCTCCTTTAAAAGCCCCCCTAATATTTCTTTCTATTATAATAGCCTTATATATAATATAAAAAGCTAAAAAGAATTTAATCTTTAAAATATAAGTTATAAAAGATCTAATTAAATATTTTATTTCTTAACTATAAGCTCGCTTTAATATGCTAAAGTACCTAATATTAAGGGGCTAGAGTAAATAAAATAAATAAGGTAATATATAAAGCTAGATAATTTTATTCTCCTTATAATATCTCTTAAATTTAATAAAATAATAACTTTTATAGCTATTAAGGATTAAGAGATAATAAGAATTAATTAATTAATTAATTATATATTAATTAAAGTACCTAAGCTACTTAAGATTAATCTTATTATTAGTCTAGCTATTTTAGGTTATTATAATAGCCTAATCGCCTAGGAGGTTACTTTCTTAGTACTAATTAGCGAGGTAATATTAGCCTACGCCGATAATAAGTAGCGAGATTAATTAGCCTTCTATATTAATCGCTTAGATTATTATAATCTATTCTTAGTTTTTAAGTTATATTAATTTTAGCTTTAAATACCTTTTTAAGCCTATAATAATTATTTCGCTTATAATTATACCTATAAGGAAGCTAATCTTATTAAAGTTATAAATATTATCTAATTAGATATTATACTTCGCGATTATATTCGCTATAAGCTAAAATTAATCATAGATAATAATTAGATTTTTATACTTAGCTCTCTAATAGTTATATTTCTAAAAAAAATATATCTTAAGCTCTAAGTATCACTTAATAAAGTTATAAGCCTAGCGCATACTAACTAGTAATATATCGCGGTCGGTAAGTAATTAATTAGTTATATCTTTAATACTATATAGCTATAGGGGAAATCCTCGCGAATCTAGGTTAAGGATAAAGTAAATAAAGATATCTTCTTCTAGATTAAATAGCTTATATAAATTAGGGATAATATTACATTGAGACTAGATGCCTTATTGCCGGTGATATAAGGTATAATAGTAAACTATATATATCGCTGCGGCGCATCGGATACTTAGTTTTAGGTTATTTTAGAGGGCTTAAAGTGCTAGAAGAATTCTAGCTTTAGTATTAGAGCTTAATATACTAGGTAGTTAAGAATTAATTAATTAAATAAAGAAGATATAAGGTAAGGGATTTTTATGATACTCGCTTGTCTATAATACTCGCTTATCATATACGTTATAATATATACTAATATATACTTTCTTATATATTAGCTACCTTAGCTATTAATATAACTTAGTTATATTTAATATCTTTAAGTATATTATTAAATATAACTTATACTACCCTTTAAGGCTATATAATATTCTCTTCTACTAATATAAACCTAGTATAACTAGTTTATCCCTTGGGAAATATCCTCTCGTTATACCCAATAAAACATATATACATATATACACATATATCTTTATTATATCTTACCTTCCTCTTCTTCTTTCCCTCTACCTTCTACCCCGCCTGCCTTTATAGCTCCTTTACTATTATAATCTTATACTATTTCCCTATTTTTACTACCTTAGACTATCCTAAAATATAAACCGCTTCTCTAATTATATTTCTAATTACTAAACCTAGCCTACCTCTAAATAATATTAACTAACCTATAATAACCTATCTTTTCTTAATTATTATTATTATAATTAGCTATTAATTCTATCCCCGCCCGTAATATAATCTACTATACCTAGATTTAATCCCCCGCCTAGCCTATCCGCTAGTCTATCCGCTAACTACTAATACTAACTATCCTCTAACTCTATTAAACCGCTAAAGCCTTCTCTATTATTATTTATAGAGATTAACTTATTAAAAAGTTAAGCTAAACTATATTACCTTATTATTACTAAGTTTCTTATTTACCTCTTTATATCCTTATAATCTCGCGGTAATAATAAACCCCTCGACTATAATTATATTACCTACCTTTATTACTCTTTTTATTATAATAATCTCGCCTATTAAGCTAAAGAGAATTATATCTAAGTTACTTATAGTACTATTATTATTAATAATATTATTAATATTATTACTATAATAAATTATTATTTCTATTATTATTATATATTATTATTTAGGTATTAGGCTAATATTAATAATAAGAAACCTAAGCTTATAGCTAGCTAATATTATATTAAAGTATTATAAGACTATATAAAATAGATTAGTTCTAGCTTAAATAATCTATAATAGGTCTATGAATTTTATAATAAGGGTATATCTTTATTATTATTATATTATTATTAGGTTAAAGTAAATATATTAATTAGCCTTAATATTTTCTTAATTTATAGATACTCTCCCTATTAAGTTAGATATTAAGCTCTATATTAATTATCGCGACCTTACTCTGCCTAATAATTATAGCTAGATCTAGCTATAGCTCGCCTCTACCTCTAACTAAGACCTTACCCTTTTTTTAACTTAGAAAAATAAAAATAAATAAGCTCTTAAGAAAAAAATATTAAATATTCTTTACCTCTATAATAAGACTTATTTTCTTATTAATAAACTTATTACCCTATAGAAAAATAAGTAATAAAGGCTTATTATTACTTATTAATATAAAACTTAAATAAGGAGGGTAACCTTTAATATCTCTATATAAGATTATATAGCTAGCTATAGAATTAATAATATAAGTAATACTTTATACCTATAGAGGTATAATTAATTTATTATTATTATTATTATAATAGACCTTAATTAGGTTAAGCTTTATAAGGCTAATATAAGCGACCCTATTATTTTATATAAGTAATATTAATTTAATACCTTTTATTAGGTACTTAAAACCCTTAAGACCTTATTAGACCTTACCGCTAAATCTATTTAAGTCTCGGACTAGGCTAAATTAGCTATTAGTCTTAGAAATAATACCTATACCGCCGTAGATATATATTAGCTCTTTTACCTAAAATATAGTAATAGCAACGGCGATAATAATAATAATAATAATAATTTAGCTACCCCTATGCCTATTATAAAGACCTCTCGCTAAGCTAGTTTCTTTGCCTTACTTAATAAGAAAACCTATTATAACCTTTTCTATCATATTCTTTAATATTATTTTAATTTTTATTTTCCTAATATATAGTCTCTCCTAAGGATAAAAAAAAATAAAGGTAAGACTATAATATATATTATAGACTGTATTATATATTAGGTTAATATTATACTTATTAATATTATAAATTATAATAAGGATAATAAGCTATTAAGGCAATAAGATTTAATACCTATTATTTAAGAGTTAATAATAGCTATATATAGAGCTAATTAGTAGGCTTAGCTAAGAGAAGAGAGTAATAATAATATTATAACTTAGTTAAAACTATACTCCTAATCTCTAAAAAAGTAAATTCTTAATTATATTTAGCGCTATATAGCTAGGTTTAAGGATCCTTTAATAAAATATTATCTTACCCTAATATTAGAAGAAAAATATAATTATAGCTATATAAAATACTTCGCTATTAATAATCTATAGGTAGGCCTTTTCTAGGTTATTTAAAATACTATTAGACCGATATTTTATCTAATCTAATAAGATTTAATATTAAAATATACTAGCGATCTTCGCGGCAGAGATTATACTTATTACCCTAATAATAAGATATATTATAGACTAATATCTATTATTATATGAGCTATTTATAATTAGCTTAGAAATATACCTAAGGTAAAAGAGAACTTAATACTCTATAATATATATATTTCTATTAAACTTAATATATATATTAATTATATTATTCTTATATAGGCGGTAGATTAATATTATAAAGTAATAAAAAATAATAAGTCTAATAATAGAGCCCCTTAGTTAAATAAAGTATTATAAATAATTTAAATAGTATACCGGGGGTATAAGAAGTTATTATCGGGGATAATAGCCATAGCCTCCTCTAATAATTAATAGTAATAGCATTAGTAGTAGATGCTATCGCTATTACTTCCGCAGAGGGGCCTCGGTAGCTAAGTTCGGGATAGATATACTTCCCAGTAGAACGCTATATTATTAAACTAATATATTAAATAGCCCTTAGCCTCGCAAGGGTTTAACCCAATTAATAAGACAAGCGGGGCTCAAGGGCGTAATGATCGAACCGGGGAGGCAGCTAGGCTAGTAGGCTTATTATTAATATAGTAGCAGTAGTTAAGCCATACGGCTATATCGCCCTTATCACGGGCCTTATAATTATCACTAAGGAACTATAATAATAATAGGGGCAAATAGGGATAAGGAGCTATGGGCTATTTACCACCATAATAGCTCTGTCTCGTAGCTAAGGTTAGTCGTTCTTTACGGCTACTAGGAAAGCTAGTAAGGGGGACTAAGGTTTTTTAGTTACCCGGGGGGAGAAAAAGCCTCCCGAGCGGCCAGCGTAACCCAGGTAGACCCAACCCGCCCAAGAGAAACGCTCCGGCGTCGTCACGATTATCGTCAATAATAATAGCGGCGTGGATATATAGAATAGCCGCAATATTAGGAAGTCGTCGATAGCTAGATATGCTAGAGCTACCCTATATCGAGCGGGATATACTACGGAGAATAACTACATAAGTAAATATAAGAGCCAGCATACTTAAAATACTTTATATATAAAATCTTTACTATTATATCTCTTAAATTAAAGTCAATAATTATATAGAAAATAGGTATAACGATTATAATACTAATGCTAATAATAACCCGGCGCAAACAACAGCTCATAAAAAATATACTTTAGTCGATTACATAAATTTATAAGAAGGACTTAGATAAAAAGCGAAAATAAGTATAACTTATTAATAGCTCTAGAATATAAGAGGCTATATAAGAAGGTCTAGATACGCCGGGAGGATTCAAAGGCAAGTAGGGAACCCTTATTCCTTTAGGATATAATAGAGAATAATATCAGAGCTCTATAGCGCCTATAATAAGTAAGCTACCTTATTTCTACCTCTCCTTTATCTCTACTACCCGCCAGGGCATAATAATAGGTCCGACGTCATATAATATATAATAGGATATAATTAAAAGTAATAGAGAGAATAAACCCTTTATCTTTATAAGTTAACCACGGCTATATGCGCGCGCTTAGATACTTACCCCTAGGTTAGCTATCTCGAGGTTGTTTATGGGCGCGTTTAAGGTAAGAAGCAGAGGATAGATAAGAGTGTCCTAGCCTAGTAATATATTAATTAGTAATTAATATAACTAAATATTATTAATAATTAAGATAATTAGGTATTCTATCTATTATATAGGAAATATATATATATCTATAATCTCTAATAGATTATAAAGAGTATTAAATTATAATAATCCTAGATTATAGGTAATCCTAGATCACAGTAATCTAAGGTAAAGTATAACCCTTATATAATAGGCTAGGTAAAAAGGAAATTTATAGGGAGGGATTCGGCATATAATGAGACTATGGTCGAATCGTAATATATATACTAAGGTCCTAGGACTAGATTATAAGGGATTATAGGTTATAGACTATGATCTAGTATAAGCCTTCCCCGGATCATAGCTAGATCACAGTGCCTTAGTATAATCTAATATAATCCTGTAGTGATTAGCTAATATAGTGGGTTAATCTTCTGTCACGTGGTTGTGAGGTTCTTCTGGGTCGTGATATATATTAAATTATAAAGGATTAAATAATTAAATAAAGATAATATAAGTTAAGGGATTTTTATTATACTTACTTATTTATTATACTTGCTTACTATATATATTATAAACTTTCTTATTTATAAAGTAATATATTTTCTAACTAAGTTTAGCATATTAAAGCATAATACTACTTGTAAAACTAGTAAGTATATTCTCTCTAGCTAATACTATAATCTATCTAGTCTTCCTCCTTAAACCTCTTGCCTTTACCTAACTTGGCCATATTTCAGGCGAAGGCCATGGCCATACCGATGCACAAGGACAATTAGAATCATACTTAGAGCTACAATCGCGGCCTGAGTCCCGAAGCTCACATCATACCCAGCCTTGGCTCCCCACTCCTGCTGGTAATACGCAACACTGAAACCACTCAGAGCTCGAAATACATTAGTCAAACCACAGACCTCTGCAGGAGCAGATGGGTATGCATCCAGGAGATATGCCGCGACCGCCACAGACATCAGCATGATTCCAAAGCTATACATACCCCATCCCACGACGATTGCAGCAACGGAGAGGTGTTTAGCCAAGGCCTGTCCCAACAAGACCAAGCCACCAATCATGGGAATAGAGGAGATGTAGATGGTGACGAGGCGAGCTTCGGGTTCAAAAACACCGTTGTGCTTTCCGACGTAGCGTCGAGTAAGATAGTCGTTGAAGAAGTGACCAAATCCCTCGGCCAAGAAAACGCCAATAATCGGAGCAAAGTGTAGGAGTGCCAGCCCATTAAAGCCGTAACCGTAGCCACCCACCTCTTGGGGGAGACCGAAGAGGATGGCGGTCGAAATGTTGATGCCGATTACCCACGCAAAGCTGAGGAAGCTGGTGATGGTTAGTTAGCTTCTAGGCTGTCAGGGAGAGATGCAGGAAATACTTACTAGGCAAACAGAGTGAGGAGAATGATGGGCTTTGATAAGATTTGCACGACTCTCTTGATGGCATTGAAAACAGTCTCAAAGTATGTAGAGCGATGCTTCAGCTGCCAAACACCAGTGAGTCGAAGAAGTCGAGAACCAAAACCCTTGCCGCGGGGCGGTTGTTCGGACATGGGAAGGTCACGGTTATACCACGTCTCATCGAGAAAGGCCAGGATAAGAACCAAGCTGATGGCAGTAACTCCGACTCCTAGCCAAAATGCATCCTGCCATTGGAGGGTAGCGCCAACGACAAAGTATGCGATCAATGGACCCCAGTAAGGAGAAGTGATATACATGAGAGCCCATAGGCCAATCTTTCGAGCTCGCTCGTGGAAGAAGAAGACGTCCTTGATGAAGGCGATGGCGATTGTTTGACCAGACGTCAGGAAGAGGCCTTGTACAGCTCGCACGGCAAGAAACATCTCAAAGTTGGTAGCCACAGAGGAAAGGATGGAGAATATGAGGCCGAAGAAGGTAGACCAGAACAAGGTTGGCGCTCGTCCGATGATGGAAGTCATGGGAACCCAGATCAAGCCGCCGATAGCCCTAACGAGCACGTTAGCTAGAGTTATAGGGGAGAGCGAAAAGGCATGCTCACATCATGAGGACGTTGATACTGTTGTTCTGGTTGATCGAATTGGGAGACCTGTGCCATTCTTCCGCCTGCAGAATGACTGGAGCGCTGCCAGCGGCCGATGTAAAGTCTGAAGTGAGGGCAGCCCAAGCCACCACGAGGAGAATGAGATGCTTCCTCGTGGATGACCAGTTCAGAGGATCGTCGGGATCGTCGGTTGGCTGAGGCAAAAGTACGGTCTAAAAGTAATCCTCCAAGTCAGTAAGTAATGGCGGTTTGTGAGTGATCAGACTTACATGTCCATCCTCAGCGAGACGAAGAGAGGTCCCATCAGCTCGCTCAACATTGAGAAGCACTCCGGCTTCAGCTCGAGCCTCGACGGGAAACTTGTCCACTACACGAGGCCCGACAGACTTTTCGTCGTTGGAGAGATGCTCAACTTCTGGCTTCTCCATGGTGACTTCCACGTCGTAGATGAATGATTATTGATAGTGAATCTCGAGCGTTGCAAGTTGAGTACTGCAGATTCTACCTGTCGAGCAGGCCAGAATGTCTCTACAAATACTCTTTTGTGCTGCTGAGCTAAGGGGGTCGAGAACGAAGCCAAGATGCCAGTTCCGAAATTGCGAAATCCGGGGCCCCGTGGGGTAAAGTGGCTTTCTCGGTTGGTGAGGGTCGCCAGATGCCGGCTCGACTAGGCTGTTTATAGACACTTCAGGTTTCCGGGGGCCTGGTCAGCACAAAAACGCCAAGGAGAACTCCTTGGGTTAGTGTGCGGTGTTGCGTATCCCATGGTTTTCAAGGCTCGCTCATAGATAGATAAATGCCATTTGATAGCATCCGGCTGCTCCTGCATGATCTGATCACAGTGTCTGATAGCGATACTGATATTTAATTCGTCGATGGGGGTCTTGAGCTACGTGGACAATCTCGCTTAGCTTGCCTGAGTCTTAGTGACCAAAGAGGCCGGACCGCTGTCGGCCACCACACCAGAGTGGCAAAAGATCTAAGGGGGCGGCATGAGGTCTTAGCTGGAAATTGATGTCCAGACGGAATGAAAATTCCGATCCAAGATCAAATACATGCTGGGATACCGGGACCATCCTGGCTATTGGGCCCTTCAACAGTTGCAACTTGATTAAGCGTTGAGCTTGCTGCTTGCCAAGAAACTCAGTTGAATTAATGCCTGGAAGTTGTCCGACGACTGTGAGGGGAAGATAACAGTTGCCGATGATGTGGTTCCTTGGAGGGATCACGACGGCTTGAAGCCATGACGGGTGATGATGAAGACGGATTCGAATTATGTTACTTACATCTCGAAATGCACCGTCACAAGTTACGAACATATGCTGTAGTAACATAATTTATATCGATAAGTTATTTCAGAATAAACAACTGAATACAATAACTCAACCACAACAACAATCCATTCAGATCGCGCCAAAACAGTATTGATCAAACTCAGTCGCAACAAGTACACGCTGCCATGACCACCTCAGACCTTTACAGTCAGATCGCCATTCTCTACATCTCCACTCTCAAGTCCCTTGTGATCGATGCCATTCTCAATCACTCCATTTTGCAGCGCCTTGGCCTTTGCCTTGCGAAGGGTGACGGCATCAGCAGGATGAGGCGCAAGAACGGTCTGTCCAAACTGGCTCTTATCCCCAGCCTGCCACTTATCCGCATACGGCAAGATACCCGCGTTCTCCAAGACATGGAATGTCTCAATGAACGTGTCATACGTGTCATCGTATCGCTTCCAGCCAAACTTGCGCGCTTTGGAGACGGTGCTGATGGTGCACCAGGCCTTTCCAATGGCCCAGTCGAAAAAGTCCCAGGTGCCCCAGCCAAAAGCCTCGAGCTGGCCGCCGTGCTTGGCTACGACTCTCTCCCACACTGCTTCCTTGTCCTTGCACCATTCAGTCATGAGGAAGTTGTTGGCCATGCGCTCTTGGTCTCCCTCTGCTGCCCATTCGGTGAACTCTGGGACCTCAATGTTAAAGTGTCGCCCAAGTTTGGTCCAGAGCTGTTTCCACACAAAGACATCGCCGTTCTGGTGGACAAAGTCCTCGTTCTTAGTATGCTCATCTGTGGTAGCCCACACGCTTAGGTCTGCTATACTAGGTGCATAGGAACAGTCTTCAACGCATCGAGTGTAAAAGAACTTGTTGCCTGGGAACACAGGGGGCACGCCCATCTCGCGACAACAGAGCATGTAGATGGCCAATGTAAGCGCCAGGGACATACCGTTGCCTATTATGAGAGTCAGTAAGCTGCTATGATGTTGGCATCCGCAAAGCCAGACATACCTGCTGGTGTAAATCCAATGATAGCATTGGGGCGTATGACATTCCAGTCCCAGCTACGCTTGGCAGCGAGGCTGAAGAGGAAATCCTCCTGCGGATAGTAAAAGTTCTCTCCCTTATCGTCATAACGACCCATTCCCTCGTGAAGAGGGACTTCGGTAGGCCCAAGATGGGCACCGTAGTACTAACTTTGGTCAACGTGATAATACAAGTCGGTAATTCGGGATATACCAACCTTGCCTCCAGTTTGGAGACAGACTCGCTTCAGTGTGCTCGCAGCAACAATGTCTATGGCGACCAGAAAGTTGTGGAACAATGGGATGTTGCTATCGCGCAGATTGGCAAAGTTTGCCGTGTGCACATATGAGGTAAAAAATGCATGAGTGACATCATGGCAAAAAGGTGCCATAAGCGGAATCAACTCTTCGACGGGGTTCAAAAAGTCGAGAGCAATGAACCTGACACGATGGTCTTGCCAGAGGCTTTGCTTGGGAACTCGTCTGGACGTGATGATGATTTTGGACCTATTTCCTGGAGAGTCAGACATGCTCCCGTAGAGTAAGGCACTCGAGGGACGAACCATTCAGACTCTGGCTGGCGAATGAGGTGCTCGATGATGGCATTGCCGGTAATGCCATTAGCACCCGTAACGAAGGCGACTTTTCCACGTGCGGGGGCCATGTTTGTATGTTTGGACTGTGAGATCTGGAGAGTTTGGATGGGGAATGAGGAATGATTGGTGGTGGAATTAGAAGACGTGTTTTTTCCAACTTTCTAATTTCCTTTTATTTGGCAACGATAGATCAGTTGACCATGGGGGTTCACGGAAGTAAAGGAATAGCCGCCGAGGCTTGGTGCTCACAGCGGTTGCTTGAGGCCGGAAATTTTGCCAAGTCCGGAGTCCCAAGATCGCCAATAGCAACCAATCGTCTTCGGACGGAATTTCAGGCGGAAGTATAACGTAACTACCATGTTGAGACACGCCAAGTAAGATGCTGGGCGTAATCCACAATTCTACGCGTATCCTGCAGTAGTCTCGCCGAGGCCCATACTTGGCCGTGGCGCAATTTCATCATCATGCGGAGACGAAGTCCGGGGATGCGATTGAGGCTGCCATGAGTAACCTATACCAGATTAGTGAAGCGACTGCAACCACAGCATTGACACCAAACTAACATCTCATTGACGAGTACGCAAATTCGTAGAACCACATTCTTCTTCTATACCAGACAAGGCCTTGATGCCAGCTAGTATTCTCAATAGTTAGGTGTAATATAATTATCTGCTTTATTATCCCAGAAAACATTTATCCTATTTGAGAGTAATAGGCAGATTAAAGTCCGATAAGATACTGCGTCACTCACGCTTCATCTTGTTATACAATCTCTTATGTTGCTCAAGAATAAGTAGAGTCAACACAGTCTGAGGTCCAAGACGAAGAAAGCTAGGAACCCAACCCTTAAACATCTAAAACGGTCCCTCAGAAAATGTCGAGCGCCGCAAGATGTGCCATATAGATTCTTTGCTCGTCGAACCCATCACGCGAGTCTTGACTACAACTACCGGCGAACAAACCGTCGTCGCTATAACACCCGCCGTGAAAGAAGCCACAAGATGCCTTGACTATATCGTAAGAGGCTAGTTGCGAAGAGTTCATGAGAGATGCCCAGAAGGCATTGGCGCCCACACCGCGAAAGAGGGAGGTCAATCCCTCAGTCTTCACGATGCGCACGATGCTGTCAAAAACATGCGTATAATTCCTGCTCTTTCAACGGTCTTGAAATGTCAGACTGCATCCGTACGTTGACGATATCTGCTGGACTCCCAGCCACACCGCCCAAGAAACCGGACAAAGCGGAGAGGGATATCAAAGCAAGAGGAGAGTGAGCCGTCTTGTCTTCATGGTGAGGTAGTCGTGATTTGAGATCTTCGTACACTCCAAAGCGGAGGGTTGAGTAGGTAAATTGGCGAAGAAGAGCAGCGCTCAAGCCGGAGTAGAGACCAAAGTAACCCTCAGTGGCGATTACATGAGTGGTCATTCCGATAATGGATGCTTGAGCGGGCATGAGTGTTGATTGTAGACGAACCTTGACTGCGTTGTTTGTGAGCGACATGGTGATGGTCGAATCTGAAGTCTAACCTAAGTTCAGTGGGTAGGTGAACATAGTTGCCATTGCAGTGGCGCTACCTCCGAACCAGAAGGGGTATTTTGTCGAAGGAGGTATCACAACACCTGTGATCGGTTGCTTCAGACTTTGCTCTGCCATCTTAGAATTTGTTGGAGGGTCATATTGCTCTTGAAAAGAATTCTTTGACGTTGTGGTTGTTGGGTTGGAGTTGGGTAAAGAAGGTAGGGATGGTGGGAGAGATGACCTAGAGGGTCAATCGTCAATATCAACAACATAATTATTGCTCTGCCATATGTTGGATGTATGTGTTTGTAAAAGTAGACCACCCTGTGTTATCTGCGTGGCCAACAATCCCTTCCATGAAGACTACACTGGGATACTGAATGCCCAAAACAACCCGAAGGCACCTACACACAGTCCTACTCCAAGCACACAGTCAATGAGACTAACCCTAGAGTTAACTGATTAAAGGCGACTTGGGTGAAGTGTGGGGTGCTGAGCGTCTAGAACAAGGCGCTTCAGTGTGGCCAGCTGATTGGGGCTTGATCAATGTTCCGAAATCCCGAAATCCCTTCGTCATTCTTTGCTCCCCATACAGTTGATTTCTCCACCTCACACATCCTGGAAAAATAGTGGAAACAGTGAACCGAGGTCCATTCGAAAGTGTGGCCAGCTGATTGGGGCTTGATCAATGCTCCGAAATCCCGAAATCCCTTCGTCATTCTTTGGTCCCGCACAGTTGATTTCCCCACCTCACAAACCCTGGGGAAATAGTGGGAAACAGTGAACCGAGGTCTGTTTGAAATGTGAATGAATTGGCAAAACGTGGAGATGAGTTGTCTTGTTGGAATAGGTGCCGCCCCACTGGCCACTTCGCCCCATACGGCGTGTCTATCGGCTATCTGAGTCTCTGAAATAAGGACTGTTATGACATACTCATGAGTCCTGAGAATAGCCATGGCATATGCAAGCACCAATGAGAAACCATCCCCACCGGGTAACCTTAAGACGCCGGCTGACAGACTTGAATTATGGCAAGATCACACCAACACTTACAGAACCCCATCCCGGCCCCCGGACGGAAATTGAGGCACCCGTTCCGACTGCCCATCCACTATCATCATCTTTTAACATAACTCAAGACCTAAATAGTTGATTGCTATCACTATTCTCGGATATCACCAAAAATTAGTAATTCACTTTCACCAGTAAGAGCCAGCTTTGACTTGCACCGATTTGTGTAGCTGAAGCTTGGATCGAGCTCCATATCATCACAACATTCCACCTTTAGTAAGCTCACAACTGAAGGGGTTACCTCAAACAACTATCAACATGGTTACCATCACGGACTCCCACTCAGAGTAAGTCTGGAAGACCACCTTAGATCTCATGCATACTAACTGATCCCCAGTCACGTTGACGCTAAACCACCAACCATGGCCGATGTTGAAACCGACGTCCTCGTCGTAGGTGCCGGCGTATCTGGACTCTCCTTCGCATCCATGCTAGCTGCACAGGGCATCCGAGTCTTCGCTATTGCAAAGCATAGCGGCACCGCGCCCGCTCCGCGTGCCCACGTCACCAACCAGCGCACCATGGAGGTGTTCCGTGACATGGGCCTTCAAAAGCAAGTCGAAGTCGCAGGGACCTGCTTGCCCGATCTTGGCAACATGGTCTTGGCCACCAGCCTCACGGGCATAGAAATTGGACGCTATGGTTGCTACGGCGGTGCTGATCATCAGCTGACCGACTTTGCAAAAGCCAGCCCGTGCAAGATGTACAACACGGCTCAGAACCTGCTTGAGCCTATTCTGCTGACCAGAGCCTACGAGAAGGGGGCTAACATTCGCTTCTACCACGAGTTGGTGGACATTTCACAGTCTGATGAGGGTGTCGTCGCTCGCGTGCGAGAAAGGACTTGTGGAGGCGAATATACCATCCGCGCCCGTTACGCCATCGGTGCAGATGGAGCTCGATCGACAGTGGCCCAGAAAGTTGGGTTTGGTTTCATCGGCGAGCCAGGACTTATGCATATGATTAGCTCCTGGGTAGAGATGGACCTAACCCAGTATGTTTCCTACCGCCCCGCCTGTATCTACTTGATGCTACAGCCCGGAGACGAGTACTGGGTTGGTTCTGGAACCTGCATCCTCAAGAGGCCGTGGGATGAATGGGTCGTCAACCGGCAGTATAACGCCGCAGATGGAGAGCCCGATATGAGCGATGAAGCCATCATTGCTCATGCTCGTCAAGCACTGCAAATTCCAGACTCACTGCCCATTCGAGTCAAGCACAAGGGTAAATGGCAAGTTAACCACGTCGTGGCCACCGAGTACCGCCGCGGACGTATTTTCCTTGCTGGAGATGCGGCCCACCGTCACCCGCCTGCTAGTGGACTGGGAAGCAACACGTGCGTGCAAGACGCGTATAACCTCTCGTGGAAGCTAGCCGCTGTCATTAAAGGCCAGGCTGGCGAGGAACTTCTTGAGAGCTACAACCAGGAGAGACAGCCTATTGGCAAGCAGATCGTCGACCACGCAATCGAGACCCTTCACGACATGGCGGCCCTTCCCAAAGCTCTGGGCTTTGAGCGAGGCCAGTCCCGGGAAGATGGTTTTGCACAGCTTGAGGAGCTTTTCTCCGACGCTGACGGTGCAGCTCAGCGCCGCGAGTTTCTGAAGGATCAGATGAATAAGGGCAACCGTCGGTCCAACCCCCTCGGAGTCCATCTCGGCCATCGGTACAAGAGCTCGGTCGCAGTGCTTGACGATGGAACTCCGTTCCCTGAATATGAGCGTGACCCGGTGCTGTACTACTCAACCACAACGCACCCTGGTGCCTACGTGCCCCATGCCTGGATAGAGCTTGATAAGAAGCGCATCTCCATTCTCGATATATTTGAGTTTGGCAGCTTTGGCCTTGTCGTTGGTATTGGCGGAAAGCCTTGGGAGGAAGCTGCTGCTGTTGTCAGTAAGGAAGTTGGTATCAAGCTACCTGTGTACTTTGTCGGCCAATGCTGCACTTACAGCGACGTCTCGGGCGAGTGGGCGAGCCGAAGAGAGATCACTGACCGTGGCGCACTTTTGGTTCGTCCTGATCGTCATATCGGCTGGCGATCGATTGATCGTCCCCAAGATCCGACGGCGGTCTTGCGATCTGCTGTGAAGCAGCTTCTCTCTCGCAAGTAGACGAGCAGCTCGAGGTGATGAGTTAGAATGGATTCAGGGTCTTAGAGATGCTAGGGGCGAGGGGATGGGTTATAAGTAATCGTTTATCATAGCATTGAAGTTAGTATAAACATCCGTTGCATACAATCTCTTGTCCGTTTGTGAGGTAGAAGTCCTCTTTCTTCCCTCATCTCACGATGGAGCGCATACCTCTTACTTATCTACTTCGCGGATGAGAGATAGAGGCGTCGGTTAGTCTTCGTCCACTACTCTCTCTGTATACTCTCACGAACGACTCCTCGGACCCTTATAACCCACCTACGTACATAGGCTATCTCGTCTTTTATTACTCTCTTCCTGAACCGCCATTCCTCCTCTTCTTGCTGTCACTATTAGTTGTGACTGTCTTTGGCGATGCGTAGTCTGGCGTTGGAGGTATGAATCAGCCCGTAATTAGCCACGATTGATGTCTCTTTATCGCGAGCCCGGCGACTGAGATTCTTCTCCTTAGGACGGCGCATCTGCCGGCGGCCCTGTGGACGGCATTCGCATGTTGACGAAGAGTACGGTATTGTATGTGATGTCTTTGAGTAACACGCCGTCAATACCACATAATAATAGCATGTTCCTCTTCTGGTGAAAAAAAGAGTGTTGTTACTGCTATTTTGGCTGCGTGGATTCGCTCCCTTTACCCTCGAAAGAAGTCTCTTGTATAAGACTTTGGAGGCATGGGCAGCAGCCGCGATAGAGGGATAAGACCCTGATTTGATGAGAGCTGCTGAGGCGACCGTATGTTCTTCGAGGTTCTAAGAGTTAAAGCGGTGAAAATTAGGTAAGCCAGTCTCTGGATTAATCCGCTTTTCATCTATAGTAGATTCAAATTTGCGGCTTTCTAATGAAGTAGTTATATTCGTGATTAGTGAAGAGTTATAATTGTTGTGGTTGAGTTACGTTGAGGCGGATGAAAGAGGTTTACCGTGAAGCTATCGCGATGAGCGGGGTAATGGCACATCACGAGGATCATCAGTGCAGAATTCAAGATTCTCTCAGTAATTGAGTGACTTCTACTTACGCTAAGGCCCACGTAATTGGAGATATCTTTATTTTGTCCCCATTTAACTGACCTATTCCTTAGTTAATGTACCCCCGTCCCTTGGTCTTCCCAGCATAACGAAGTTGGGAAGACCAAGCACGGAAGTGCCCGGGCAGGACTACAGGCCCCCTCAAATATCCACGTACGGGCCGATCATCTCCGGTCTCGAACCCTTGGGTAGTGTACAACTAGCCAAACTCTATAGAGATCGGCTGCGACCCAGACCAGCTAGACTAGCCAATAGAATGGAGTGGCAGTGCTGTTGAGACCCATTGCTCGGAAATTCCAGCGAAATCCCGCTGAGGACAGGGTAAGCCATCCAATACGAGACAACCGCGTGACCAGCCACCCACTAAATGCTATAGCAGAGCCTGTAGAGGATGCGACCTTGGGGTTCTTCCCCAGACACTATTGTAACTAACCCAGCCTCGATTTGCGGGGTTGCGGGGAACCCTGACACACTAGCATCTCGGCAGCGGTGAGTTCGGCCTGCCCGGGGTCTGCACGCACAGCAGGCAGAGCAATCTGTCAACTTGGCTACCGAAACCCGCGTTGGCTGGGCTTCTCCAGGTTTTTGTCTCGTCTTGTCTTCCATTTCGCATCAAATCGACACCATGCCGCCGTCGGATACTCAAGATTGTGATGCAGCCAGCGAGGCCGCAGACCAGACCACGCCGAATACTCACCGTGTGCCCGAAATCGCGCCTCAGGACAACCAAGATGGAGCCAAGAAGCGAGACGTCGCTGGAGAAACCACCACAGGGGGCGCTGAGCCCACAGAGCGACCTGCAAAGAAGATGAAGAGAGGGAAATACATATCCAGAGCTTGGTACGTCAAATCCGCGACTCCGGCAGTGCATTCGGACAGCATATCTAATTGCCGCAGTACATCCTGCCAGCAGCGCAAGATAAAGGTTGGTTCATGGTGTACTACCGTCTTCTGCCTCCGACTTTGAGCCACGAATGCGTTCCTGACTTGTTGAAATATGCCAGTGCGAGGGCGGAGATCCATGCCGGCAATGTCTTGCGAAAAAGCTTCCTTGTCAATCATCTGGCCCAAGAGGCGGACAGCCGGGCCGGCGCGACTCGAGAACAGGCTCTGGTGGGAGTCAAGACCAAGCTTCTTACTCCTCGAGCGATGGGTAAATGCTCGCTACGCCTGCGCCTACTTTATCACACAAGCTCATTCATCATAGTCTCATCGGCCGCGAGGTTTTGGTTCGTCTAGAGGCAGTAGAACGTCACCTACGTCTCTTGCGACCGCCCAATCCGGATCCTGTCAGACCAGCGCTCAGTCACACATCTGTTGATGATCAGCTCAAACCCTCGGCGGCCAAACTACAAGACGCCCTGGAGACGGACGGCCAGACATTTGCAGGAGAGATAACAATGACCCCGACATTCGAAGACGAAAACGACCGCTTGGATCACAACAGCTCTGCATCCTCGGCGACGCGTGTGGACTACTCCTCGCCAGCGTCCTCGCTCCACCTCCCAGCCACATCACCAGGCCACGTGACAGGTCGAAAGAGGGGATGGTTTGAGAGCCTTCTTGCAAGCCATGGTGTTACCGCCGATGAGCAACAATGTAGATATCATCTACAAGTCTACATGGACGAGGTCCATACGATGTATCCAGTTGTTCATCCACCAGCCGTTTGGGACGTCTTCAACGAAATGTGGCAGTATCCAGCCCTTAGCACCTCTGCCGACTCAACTGACAGAGACCTATTACGCGTTTCGCTAGCATTGGTGTGTTTCTGTATTGCACTTGGACGATGCAGTATTTCAGCAAGAAGCACCGACCCCAGCGGCGTTGACTCTTCCGGTTGGAGCTTGCATAACGTCGGTATGAGTCTGCTTGGCGATCTACTCGAGACCAGCAACACGGCTATAAAGTCTTTGCTCATGTTGCAGGTCTTGATGATAAGGGTAAGTCAATACACCATATGTTATCCTTACATCCTTGGTAACCCTGTCTAGTCAATGTATCTGTTCCGCCTAGACGCAAATCAGAAAGCAGCAAGAGTTCACGCCCTCACTGTGTCGGTTGCGCAAACAATAGGTTTACATCGTCAGAGCACCATCGAAAAAATGCCAGCCTACTACAATCAGTTATACTCCCGCACTTGGTGGGCTATCTATATGTTGGATCGTCGGCTAGCCATCGAATCCGGCAAGCCATATCTCATCCAGGACAGCAACGTCGATACAGCACTACCTATCGATCTCAGCGATGAGTGGATGACTCGCTTTGCGTCGAGAAAGGAGACGCTAGCAGACCTCCAGCACGAAGTGGCCGCCGAGATAGCCAGGGACTCATCTCCTTCATGCATTCCATACGTCTTGGCCATGGTACGCTATGGTCGTGTGGCCGGCAAGACATGGGAAGTTCTATACGGTGTCAAGGCATCTGCAGGTTCCATATCAGCTATGGTTGAATATGTCGATACCGCGATCGACAATTTGCTCAGCACGGTTCCGAGGACTCTCCAGTATGATCCCGACGTCCCCTACGAAACCCAATTCGGTACGAGGCCGCGATGGCAAGTGAAACAGACTTTTCTTTTCAATAATGTGAGTTTTGCCGTGCGGTATCTCTATTTATGGTAGATGTAACTAATACTCCACCCAGTGCTGTACATATCTCCGCCTTTTAATTAGAAGGCCACTCTTACCTAATGCAAGCGCAAGACATCATACAGAGGAGGATGACCTTGAGTCATCCATAGAGTGTGCAAGTCTCGCTGCACGGATCCTCACTACGCACCAAAACATACTAGACAACGGCATCAAGTACAGCTTCGCACTAAGCCACTACGTCACCAGCTGCGCGATGGTCATGATAGGCCTGGTGTCAAGGGAACCAGGGTCCAAGAGGAGATACGGAGGTCTCATCCTTGCAGCTACTCGGTGCTTGAACGAGTACTGCCAAAAGAGATGGGTCTCTGGAAAGATGATTCGTTGCGTCTCCAGGCTTAGTCGGCTGGTCGAACGTGTCCTAAATCTGGATGCGCAGGACGGCCAGAATCACCCAAGCCCATCCAGTGTCAGACGAGATTCCGTCTCTGAGCGTATGACACACCATCTCACACCGCCCCAAACTGAAGATCAAGACCCCAGGCAAATGCAATACGGAGTAGGAGCGTCGAATATCTTTACCAACCAGCTCAAAGTCTTGGCGATCGACAATGGCGGCAGCACACAAAGGGATCAAGGAGCAGATTACTATTCTTACAATCACAACCCCCTAGACACAATGGCCGAAAGACACACAGAGAGTCTAACCAAGTTACCCACCCCGTGGATAGCTGAGCCAGGTATCGATCGTCGAAATAGCTGGATCATGTCAGACTTTACTTTTGAAACCTTTGGGGAGCTCTTTGGGTCCAACGATGCCGAGTTGCCGACACTCATTGACAATGATAGGCTTGAACTTACCCAGGGCATGGATTTAACTGCTGATCGGGGACTTGGTGAGGCAAGACTTGGCGTTCTAGGTATGAATGGCGTGTTTGATCTTGACATGGACTTGGTTCCTACCATGAGGAATCTCTACTCCACTTAGAGCTTTTTCACATTTGCTTGTGCCACTAGAGCTAGGTTCGAGACATTCTTGTTTTCAGCTGATGCCCACACATTGAGTGGAAGATGCGTTGAAGGCGTCACTTGTCTAAACAAGGTGTGAAAAATGTGCTGTGAATTTGGTTTGTACGGAGTCTTATTCAGGATGGCCTTATACGGAATTGCTTATCTTTCTCGTATTTGTGGCTTTTTGGTCTGGTTGTCTTGTCTCTCATGTACCAATAGATATGATCTATTAACTCAAGTTACTTCTGATCAATGATGCTCCCTCTCTATGAATGCTCTGGCATGTTACTCTCGAACTTTATCTGTTTGGGAAAAGTTCACTCTGTGGACGAGGGACGCGTGCTCAAGATGCTGTCTTGGAGTTTGTAGACACGTCGGGATTTATATACTTATCTTATAGGCTAGAGTAATAACACGCTAGCCAGTTAGCAACAAAATGCTCCTCCTCAGCGGATTCTAGATTCTAAAAGCCGGGACATCTCTGGGCTATTGCTCCTTAAGTATTTATGCTTAAAACGCGCCCTCTTTTGACTTTTCCTCTAATCACAGCCTATAGATTTCTATCCTGGTTTCAAATCGTGAGTAAGTAACTAGACTTTAATTACCACGCATGAGGTTCTTGTGTATTCATGGAGTCCTCCTTGTGCCTTGAGTGAACCTAGTGGATCCTATTACTGCAAACCAAAATATTGTACCTACAACAGGAACAACAATTGCGGTGGCAACCATCAAAAGTTCATTATGACTAACCTTCGCCTTGACAAACTGATAGACTACCGTGTCTCGGCGGCGGCGCATCAATGCATCCCCGAAACTGCTCCGGCCAGATCGCTGGGATAAACTTGATCGCCAACAGTAGGGGCTAACCGAGAAACGCCAAGCGATCTGGCCCGGAGAGAAGCTCCGGGACTTGAAGAAAATATACGTAGCCGACGTCATGGGCCCCGCTGACAGGCATTAGAGTTTCCTCGCTTAGTTTCAGCCACCTGAAACGACCCTCTTGATTCGGAGAACTTGGGCTTCCGTGTCACGTGATGCCGCGTTTACTGAGATCCTGTAGGGTACCAAAAACTGGTTTCTTCACCTCCTAGGTACTGAAGTCTGGCTACGAGTAAACAACAGCATTTAAGAAAATTCATTGTACCTTCCCAGGTGAGGATTTTATATCTTAGTCACAGATGGGACGAATGAGAACACCATTTTTGGACATATAATTCATTCAATCTTGAGAAAAATACAAAATCATCGCATTCTAATTACGAAGAGCTAAGATTACTGCAATGAAGCTCAAAATAGTCTTCCAGCTATACGCAACGCGCGACGAGATTGCTCTAGAGACCTGCGTTGGGAAGGGTTCAACGCTTGAAGAGCTTGTTGGGTTGGTTCCAGCATCTTGGAAGCTCGATGTTGAGCTATCTAATGCAAGGATCTTAGGTGTCGTAGAGGCTGCTGATAGCGACGTTTCATCACTCTGGGAGGGCGTTGACGAGATGACTGTCATAGAATCTGATGACGTGGCGACGGCTGAGCCTTCAACAGTTCTACTGCTTTCTTGAAAGCCATAATCCTCGCCCGAACCACTTGTAATAGATGACACCTGGGTGGAGAAAGTGATCACCGAGTGTGTCTGTGTGATCTTGGTGTGTTCTAGCGTCGAGGTCTCGGCGCTGATGATATTTAGGGGTGTACTTTGCGCGCCGCCAGAGGGTCGTGTGCTTTCAGAGGCTGGAGATGACTTCAAAAGAGCAGTCGAGAGCGGATACTTGCTCTCGCCGATCACAGGCAGGTCTGTGTCGGTATGTGGTGACGATTCGGAATGCACTTCTGGGGAATAGGTAGGCTGAGTGGGTATGATGACAGAGACAGTTCGTGGTTCTGCCTTGACGAACTTTGCGTGCTCGTCTAATGTCAAGGTGACTCTTGGAATTCGAGTGGTGGCTTGAGATGGTGGGAGTGTGATGGTGATAGTACAAGGGTCAGATTCTGAGGGGGAATTTGGCGCCATCCTTGCATCAGCTAACAGGATGAAAACGCCAGAAAGCAGGGGAAGCAATATGGACTTGCTCATTTTGGCTGCTGAAGGAAGATGACAAATGGAGTAGATGAATATGGGACGTTTCGAAGGGCTGATACAGAGCTTGAATGTTGATTCTGTTTGACTCGATCGGATGGCAGATCCATCAGGGGTTTATATCTAATCCTTCCCCTTTTCACTCGCCACTTCTCTCTAATCAACAAATTTCTTTCATCGAGTCAAAGACCACGAGATGCTCAAATTCTTCCGATGTTTCCACTCCAGCCTGGTAACCGGTAAATGGGCCCCGTTCTTCGGACGTGATGCTTGTTTAGGGCCCGTATTCCAGCTTGGCAAGTTGAAATTTCTCTTGCTTAACGGGCTCACGGATTGTCGGGAACAACGAAAACGAGGTTCTAGAAGCCTTGTAAGAGAAGTTCTCCATTTCTCTGCGGCACCGCAGTCAGACCACACCGTTTATAGCGTCTTGGCTCAGCTCGGTTGTCTCTGCTGTGGATGATTCGGCGTCGCCGTTTCAACGGCGGCATGAGTTTTACGCTTGGTAAACGGAACCTACCGCCACGTGGTCTTGACAGCCTTGACAGCTGAACTAGACCTCTGAGTGGGGCTACCGGAGCACCCGGTACCTGACAGCTCGTGGGTCGCTTCCAGGAGGCTGGATTTATTATGAGGTCATAAAGGGTCTGGCCCAGCTACACCTGGCCCATGGTCCCGGTACCGAGGTTTGGCAGATTCAACCAAGCCAACTTTGGTCTAGCCACAACGCCATGTTCCACATCAAGATCAAGCGAAGCCGCGAATGTGGCGGACCCGATCTCACGAGCCAGGATAATGAATACCCGTCAAAGACAAAAAAGGTTTCAAACCTTATCGTGTCCTGGGATTGTCCGAACCTCCGAGAGAAGTTGCGTCATGTTGGTAGAGTCAAATGTTTGCGAGCAACAACTGTTCTACCTCGAGTACATATAGTCCGAGATATCAATCCAGTTTTAACAATCTGCCATCAAGCAGTCAATTAGCACGCTTTGTTTTGTGCAAATCCATCATGGATAATAAACTTCGATTAGCTCTCGTAGCCAGCACTTTGCAGTTCTGGCTGGCTTCTGCTGTCGAACATCCTGCCCCGATATGCCCGACTGGGCTGGCTTATGTTCAACTCCAGCCTGTCCACGTCCTTGTCGAGAAACCTGTTCAACTCAGCGCCTACATTGCTTCCAACACGACCATTACTGTGGATGAAACTCTGACCATTACTGTAACCGATGCCCCGCTCGTGCTCGTCACAGAGCTCACCCAATATGAAACCATTACCAGTCTTGCAAAGAGGTACGTGGGCACTTTTAAATTTCACGCTTGAGTCTTTATTAACAGGGGTTAGCTTGTGTAATGAAAAGGGAGAATGCTTATCGGGCCCTGGTTCTACAGAGCTAGGTTTATCACATTCGACGTCCAACCCCTTGGTTCCTTATTCCGGGAGGGACTCTTCAGCTTCTGCCCTTGCATCTCCTACAAAAAGCTCCCTCAAGGGCAGTTCTGTGTCCAGCTCTAGCCCAGAACGAGTCAACACATTTGTCTCGGGCAATCCGACTCAGGATACTACTGCAACAGCCTCTGCTCTTGAACCAGGTACTGAAACAGAGCAACAACCGCATGAGCAGACATCCCAAAGACGTTTGAGCGGCCAATCCAGCATTAAAAGCAGCGACAATCTGGCTACTGCCGGGAGTGTAGCGGGATTTAGCAAGGCTAAGACATCGATACCAACCGTCCCATTCAGCGAAGACAGCACGAGTACAAGCTATCCGCAGAGACAGGCTTCCAGCACCCCGTTTTCCTCTACAGAGGACTATCGTTCCCAGAAAAACACCAATACTGCATTCGAGGGTTCTTCCACCTACTCAGGGCGGCGTTCATCTTCCGGTCTCTCTCCCAGCAGCGCGCCTCAGTCTGAGCAGCCTGGACTATCCAGCCTTCTTTCGACCCTTTCAAAGTCAACAAGTTTACCCTCAACTCTTCCAGAAAACGGAGCACAGACCTCAACAAGTCTGTCACCTGCAGCACATCCGTCCTTCTCAACCAATGCATCACTCGATATACAACGTTCAAAGACTGAGACGGCAACAGGCTATGCTAGCGAACCGCCTTCTTCGTTGACATCCACTCAGTATACTACTTTCCCTCACAAATATGTAGGGCCAGAGCCTTCAGCGGGTGTCCCTCAGCAGACTTTGGGAACGTCTTTCGAGCATGCACAGCCAGAGAGTGCTTCATTTTCAACATTACTTGCCTCAACATTGACCTCTACTGCTGCACTTGAAGTGTCGTCAGCATCTGAGAGTGGCAGTACATTAGATTATGTCCTTGCATGGACCTCTTCAGAGGAGCTTGAGCTTCCTATAACTTCTGGACAAACAAATCTATATGACTCCTCCATCCAAAACAGCATGGGCCCAACTATACCATCCACAGCCGAGCCGCTGACGTCGAGTGCTGTTTATTCAACCGATGCAGAGCTTACATCGATTTCCAGCACAACACAGAGTTATCTGAGTTCATTCCGCCAGTCTGAGCAGAGCTCTCCAGCGGCAGAAGACAAGGTCGAGTCTTCAACGCTAAAGGCATCTGAGCCCCTGAACTTGCAAAGACTGAAGGGGTCCTCAACAACCTCAGCATCGCTCTTGGCTTCTACATCATCAGAGATATCCAAGGTTTCAACAACAAGAAACGCACCCGAATCAACCACAGCTTTGACTGACCTCGAGTCTTTGACATCGCCTGAGCCTGCAAAGACATCAACTGGTGTCAGGTGGCCAGCAATGCAATCCTTGGAGGCATCAAACACGACATCGCTAGGCACCTCAACGTCAACATTGCGATTTTTGGTTACTACTGAGCCCCTTGAATCTACGATAGAAGAGACTTCCAAGACCGAGAGTGAGCTTGAGTCTTCAGCGACCTCAGAGTGCGCACACGAAGAATCGTCAACAGCAGGCTCCTCGGTCCCAACTTCATCTACGTCCGAGTCAGGTGATACAGAGTCATCAGCCTCTGAGTCAACCACCTCGGGACCGGAAACTTCAGAGTCATCAACAGCAGAATCATCAACTGTAGAGCTTTCAACAGCAGAATGGTCAACTGCGGGTCCTTTGGCCACAAGTTCATCTACCTCTGAGTCGGCTAGTATGGAGTCATTAGCCTTTGAGTCAACAGCCTCTGAGCCGGCCATCTCGGGATCAGAAACCTCAGAATCATCAACAGCGGAATCATCGACTGCAGGTCCCTTGACCGCAAGTTCATCTACCCCCGAGTCGGTCAGTATGGAGTCATCAGTCTCTGAATCAACAGCCTCTCGGCCGATCATCTCAGGACCGGAAACCTCAGAATCATCATCAGCAGAATCATCAATGCTATCAGAGACAGCGGCGCCAACGCCAGCAAAACTACCAACCGCATCCTCATTGACCCCGGAATCGTCAACTATAGAGCCATCAACCTCTACATCTACCATCTTAGAGTCAAGTGTCCTCTGGCCGACAACTGCGGAGTCTTCAACTACAGCTATAACCAACTTGGATTCGACCACGTTAGAGTCGGCTACGGCAGAATCGTCGGCCCTCGCGTCAGAAACCACACAATCAAGCATCCCAGAGCCGCCGGCTACAAGCCTATCAACGGATGAGTCCTTGCCAACGGAATCGTCCACCTCAATCCCAATGACCCCTGAATCGAAGATATCCTCTACATCAACGGCATCTATGCATGAAACAACGCCGGCTGCTCGTGTGCCCGAGACAGTCATGTCTTCAGATATCTCAAAGACTTCGTCTCCCTCGAAAAAGATCGAGTCTTCAGTCGCTTCAGAGCCGTTGTGGTACTCAACCTCGCAAGTGACCACAATCTTGAGTTCCTCAAAGCCATCTGAGACAACATCTACGACCGAGATCCCCATGTCTCAATCGACGACGGCCGACCTTGGACCCGATTCCCAAACTGATGCGCAAACCACAGCGCTGACGACCACATCTCTTGAAAGTTCATCAATCACTGACCTTCAAACAACAACCAATCCTGAAGTCTCGACGACAACATCTTCGGCTGCAAACATTGCTACATCTGAGGTTGGATGCATTTCCGACGCAGATTGCAACCAGGATGAGGTTTGCGACACAGATTCGAGACAGTGCATAGTCTCCAAGCCTGACCAGTCTTGCGGTAACGCGGGACTAGAGTATGCAGTGTACGACAACCCTTATTACAACAGTGATATTCTTGACTACGCCGACTTTGATGTAACTCACTTTCACGGAGCTACACCTCTATTTGAGGGCATAACAGACCGCGTGGGGATTGCCCAAGGCCAGAATCCTTACTATCCTCCTATCAAGGTGTACGATGACTCTGAGGTGATGTTCTTGCAGTACAAGGCCATCAGCCACGTGGCACTGCTCTATGCACCATATTCCGGCGACTATGAGATCTCGGTGCCCGTTTCGGACGAAATCACTCTCGTGTGGGTGGGCGACAAGGCTATTTCCGACTGGACCAGAGAAAACGCCGATGTCGAGCAGCGTTATCACTACGAGACGAGGGAACCACAGGTTGTGCGAATTCACCTAGAGGCTGGGTCTTACAACAATCTCCGAATCCTCTGGGCAAACGGACAGGGCGAATTTTCCTTCATTCTGTCTATCAAAGCGCCCAATGGCGATGTTATTGTAGACGGGACCGAGTCCAATACGGACTATCTCGTCAAGTTCCCGTGTGGAGATAAGGCAGTGCTTTAAAGCTTGTTTATTTAATAATAGAAGTTAGTTTACTATAGTTATACCTTTAAAATTTGATTTAAAGTCTGTGTAGCCAAACAGCCTTAACTGTATCTGGATTCGTTCTTTAGAGCCGTAGGTGTAGAAGGACTATAGAGTTATTATATACAAGCAAATCGAAAGTTCTCGGCCCCGCCCAAAAGTGTCTGGCTTTTTGTGAAACACATAAAGTGTGCTTGCGATTCATCATGCTCAGCCAGCAACAGCAGTTGCATGTGCATCCACTCTCGTTGAGCTTCTGGTACTGATGGAGCGCTGCACGCAACATAGAGGGGCCAGATAAGTGAAAATCTCCCAGTGCGTATCTCGCCGTTTTGTTCGACTTCGGGGCAACTCGTCCTCTCCTGTTTCCTCCCTCCACTCGTGGCAGGAAGTTTCATATTCGATAAGTTGTGCCCTAGAAGAAAAGGAACACTTGCGCAAATGTCGTTGACCAACTCTATACTGCTTTCCTCAATTTTGCTCTTGTTAAACTCGTTCGGGCGAGTTTCCATTGAGATAGGCAGCCAAGAGATTGCACGGAGGAGTACTGACTGGACAATGAGCCGTGATACACGATAAAAATTCCAAACCCGAGCGGTGTAGAAGTTTGGGTATCTATGAATCTGACGTGAAGTGAATTTTGAGCTTGCTGGACCCCTGATGTTCATGGCAGCGGAATAGGACCAGGTGGTGGAGATATTGCTTGCCCAATCTGATAGCTCGCGATCTAGGACCCTAGCACTGTAAAACAAATTCTCAATGTCGCTTTTGCTAGCATCTTGCGGTTCTGTAAGCAGATAATTGCTCCGGTATTGGAGGTTGGGTATTTTGGCCGCTGTTGCAATGAGATGATCTTCTGGTCTCTCATACAAAGATGTCGTCTCATCTGGCACGGTGAAGATTTTGTCAATAGGCCGACATATTTGCATATGGCCTAGAACCTGTCGGAATCATCCTTAGCATTGTCCGTACAGGATAGAGAAAGTGCTCTTACGACGCTTTTCCGAACGAAGCAAAACATGCTGCGTGATAGGGACGAGTGCACTTCGTTGCTGCTACGAAACTTGACAAGAGCTGCAGCTCCGTCAACATGGGCTCCCCACGCTGGTGGTGTATTTAGATCCTGGAGGATAGTCTTGAGCGGTTATCAGTTCAGCATAATCGAAGGCAATATGTTTCTAGTAGACTCAAAAACTGACCTCATAACCACAAAGCAGAAGAACGGCATACAATGTCTGATCGTTTCCCACTTCTACTGGATCTTGAATAGCCTGTTCAATTGCTTTGATGGCTTGGACGTATCGTTTCCTGGATAGCAGAATTGCATCTTGCACTAACCTCGGAGAGGAAGCATATGATATCGCCTCTGTCGCCAAGCGCAAGGCGGAACCAGGGTCACTCCTGACGTAGAGATTTGGCAGCTGTGTATGAAGGTAGTGTGCAGGATCTTCGTCTGACAGAGTTTCGATTATAGTTTGATAGAAGTGGCATAATACCGCATCTTCGGCTGACGGTGATAATCGATAAGCCGGAGTTACGCAATCACCGAACATCGATGTTGAAACCCCGGCAACGAGAGTAGAGAATAGTGATGCATTCCTTGCTAATCTTGAATCTGAGCCGCGGGTGCGCATATGCCATTGACGGAATCTGTTCTGCGTTATGGTAGTCTCGTCACGGATCATGAGACCCGACAGGTCTCGGTACCCAAGACATATCTTCTTCGCTTTCAAGCAACGTGAACATGCAGGGCGCTTTTCGTCGCACTTTTTATCTATCAGGCATGTTCAACTGAAGCTGGAGTGGAGTTTCTGGCATACCTTTTTATGCAGTTTCCTAACAACCCTGTATAAGAATCCACTCTTGCGGAAATCTATTTAAATGGCCGGAAGCTTACCTGCAGTTCTCGCACCCCCGACTTGGCTTCCCGCAGTACACCATGGATAATTGTGAGGAGAAGAGTAAGGCCGAGGCCGATGTTGACGCCAGAAACGATTCGATAACGGCAAGGAAACAAGCAGAAGTGTGTGGCCGGATTTTGGTGTGTTTTCAGGGTTTCGACCCCCTTCAACTCATGATCAGGCGAGCTCGGTGGCACGTTGACCGGGGCCGCGCCCGTGAAGGACAGACCTGGTAAAGGAGCGTCGCTATTGGTCCATTCCACCGACGTGCTGAAGCTAGCTACTTTAGTTTCGGATTTTAAGATGATACTAACTTCCGAGTTGCAGCTGTTGAAGGACCCCTGCAGGGGCACCTCCGGCCTCAGGTCAGCAAACCGACCCCGATTGCAGCTCCCATTCAGGGCCAAAACTAGCGCGCCCTGCCGCCCATGACAACCATGTTACTTTGTATATATCAAACCTGACCCCAAGTTTTCCTGGAAGAAATTCCTAGCTACCTTGCGTGACATTAATCAGAGTCCGGATGACCAGTACAGCACCATGTCACTGAGGTTTCCAAGCGTGGATTTGACCGACGAAGTCCGCTTTGGTTGCCTTTTGATTGGCCAAAGACCGTGGCGAGAGCTTGGACCCCTTGGACAATGGGGTAATGGATGAGATATACGCTAGCCTAATATGGCATGCATTGAGCCAGCCAGTCAACATGTCAAGGACAACGGGGCATCGTGAGATAAGCCACTCATGCGCCAGTTATATCTCGATGCGAAGCGTCGTTGCGGTCAAGTAGCTCCGCCCCTTGGGTGTCTTGATCCAGGAGCGCTTCTATCGCGCAGTCGAATCCATCTTCGGATTAGAAATGCTTGCATATTTAAAGACTCTCATGCCCCCGTGTTCGCTGCTGGTATTTGCTTCTGCAACCTGGTCCTTCTTTCTGCTCTGCAGCTTTTCCAGTGAACCATGTCTCATTCCGATAATGCTCTGAGCCCACAAGGTGATCATTTTGTGACACCTAAACAATATGGCCTTCCGCAAACCCTGTCTCAGCAGAAGCTCACGCCCTTGGATATGAACATGCTAAGGCTCTATGGCGCGCGTTGGATCCTGTGCTTTCCGTTACCACCTGGTACCAACAAAGCTCAAGTGTATGGATAATCCGGATGCTTCCCCTCTTATGGATATTGTAAAGGCTCACACAAACATACTGCAGATACGAGAACTTGAAGGAGGGGTTAGCACACACGATTAGATCTATTCCATGGATCGCTGGTAAAGTTGTCAGTACAGCCCTCAACCCGTCCGCGGACTAGGAAACAAGTTTCCTGTCATGCCATATGTCATTGCTCCTGTCCACAGTTGCTGACCTTGCTGGGTCCGGTACAAAGGGACCAGAGGAAGGACAAGACCCGAAGCACAACAGAATCCAGATTGTGGATTCATCAAGCGGTGTTAAATTTCCGTAAGTGTGTTCTTCCGAATGGCTGAATCCTGCTAAACAACGAATCTTTCGCAGACGCCAAGATCTCAACGGAATATTGCCTCCTTATACGGAGTTGAAGAAGGAACATTTCCCACTTTCCAGACTCTTGACTGCGCAGCTCGGCCCAATGGGCGTCCTGCCAGAAGGACCTGAGCAGCCGGTCATGGCAGCTCAAGCAAATTTCATCGAAGGTGGCCTTTTGCTGACAGTCGGAATCCATCACTCGGTTTGCGACGCCTCGGCATTGGACGTCATTGTAAACACCTGGTCTCAAAACACTGCTGCAGCCAGCGGCAGCTCCAAGTCCTTCACCACATACGACGCCCAGTCAAACGATCGCAGCCCCCTTATGGAAGGGATGCAGGGGGCTAACTTTGTTGACTTCCCCGAGTACATGCTCTCACCCCCTGCAAACGGCGGCACGCAGCAAATGCCTGCAATGGCCTTTGAGATGCCTCCACTTGCGGCGCGCATTTTCCACTTTTCACCGGAATCGCTTGCAAACCTCAAAGCCGCCGCTGCAGCTTTCTCTACCAATGATGCTCTGTGCGCCTTTATTTGGCAACACATGACTTTGGCCCGAACGCGCTCTGGCTTTTTTGCTGATCCCGCCAGCGGCGAGGAAACCTCGGCCCTGGCTTATGCAGTCAATATTCGCAACCGAATGAGCCCGCCACTGCCGTCAACATTCCTTGGAAACGCTTCGATGGCCTCTATGAGGAAACGGCTTGCCGTCTCAACCCTTACATCGGACACTGCGCTCTCCGAAGCAGCAGCCGCAATCCGAAAGTCGTTGATTGCGTTCAATAGCCCCTGTCGGGTGCCACTAACTATTGGACTTCTTAATTCTCGGCCAGATCCTACGGATTTCAAGTTAGCATACAATGCTTTCTTGGGTCCAGATATTGTTACAACGTCGTGGGCTGACCTCAAGGTTTATGAGAGCGATTGGGGCACCTTGGGCATGGTAGATTCCCTCCGGATGCCGGGCGAAGGTGCGGATGGTACTATCATTGTTCTTCCTAGGCTGAAAGACGGCGGGTTGGAGGTTAGCATAGGATTGAGACTTGGGGCAATGGAGAAATTGCTCCAAGACGACGAGTTCACCAAGGTTGCCCAGCCTTGAAAGTGCCCGCGCCTCCATGGGTGAAGGATCTTGTTAAATTGGCTCTAGGGCTGGGCATCTTTGCTATAGATTTAAAGACACTTGTCCTACTTCTTACTCTATTATTTACGTCTATTACTATTTCCAATGCTAGTTTTATACCTATTATACTAATATTAGGAGGCATGAAGATATTTCGTTTACTCATTGACAGGGGCGTTAATGTCGAAGAGAAGTGCCATATCTACGGGGGAGATGCGTTGTATGCCGAGCTGTCGGCGCTGTATTTGGCGGTAATGGGGCAACATGACAAGGTAGTACAACTGCTTCTTGGAAAGCATGCCGACGTTCATGCTACAGGCACAGTCAACGCCAGCAGAAAAGTACAGGCTGGTCTGGTTGCGCCTTTTGTTGCAAGTCTACTCGGGCTTAATCTCGGGCGGGTGCAGCGGTCTCTCGGGAGGAATGATGAGATTGACCTTAATATTGAAGTTCATCCAACGGCGATGCACTTTGCCGCCTTGACAGATGGCGATGTGGTGGCGAGGTCACCTCTCGATCACGGCGCTGAGGTAGATACCGACTGCGACATTTACATTGAAGCGGTGACAAAGGACAGCATCAAGATAGATCTAGAGGGCAGGCTGATGGTGCTGCACTTGGCAGCCTGTACTGGGCAGGGCAAGATGACGCAACTGCTTTTGGTGACATGAGCAGACGTCGACTCGCACGCCCAGGCCAGAGGAACCATGGTTCTTGGCCGGAGCAGCAAGAAGATCAAGACAAGATGCACAGCGCTACACCTAACGGCGGGGTTAGGGCATGAAGAAGTGGCCCGGCTTCTTGTCGGTTTAGGGGCCAATCTAAGGGCGAAGACCGGAGATGGACGAACGGCAAGCCAGCTGGCCAAGAAGTATGGGCATGCCGGAACAGCGCAAGTTATTAACGAAAACTTGAAGACTAATGAGAGTATGCTTCGACGGTGATTTGGTGGGAGTGCCTAGGATTAAAGGAAAAACTTTTGCTATAGTTTACCAGTTAGTTAATTGACAATGTTATATTTCTTTTTTTTAGCTATTCATGTTTCAATACCAGGGAAGATGCCCAAGGCACCCTGTTGTCAAAGGCCAGCAAATCTGATTTTAATACCTAAGGCTCACCTCTTGCAGCGACCTTCAAGAGCAGCTTGTGAGGGCTTGCAACAGCGCGAGGGTCTTTGACGGCGGGGCCTCGTTGGCCGCGGTAGCGTCTGTGGTTAGGTTAATGAACAACGGGCAGCGGGCAGCGGACCCCCGAGTAGCGGAACCCCGGACATCGGGCAGCGGACAGCGGGACCCCGGCCAACGGGCAGCGGTGGATTCCCCGGACCGGCTCTCGTGGTGTGGGGTACCCCTGCATATCTGGGGTCGCAGTGGAGACCCCTCGAATGACACCGGGTAGTCGGGGCATATTCGGGCAACAGTGTCGTGTGATGTCTCAGCTATACGAACTTCAGAAGTACCTCGGGGATCCAAAGGAGATGCGGGACAATGGCAAAAACGCAGTACTCTAATAGACTGATTGGTGGACTTTGTAGAGTAACTTGCTTCGTTGGAAGGTATATTTCGGCTTATAAAGCTCCTAGCAAATCCACACAGATTGATATTCAGCAACTTTCTCTCCATTTCTGTCCACGCCTTCATATTTCTTCCAAGATGCGCTTCATAAGTTTGCTGCCCTTTCTCTCACTATCCAGACCAGCACTTGCAAAGCTGGGATTCGCTGCTCAGCTGTTTCAACTCCAAGGTGACAGCGCTGTTACCAATGCCAAGCTTGAATGGGCTACTGTTGCTAAGGCTTCGTCTTATCGAGTGGAGCGTAGCAGTAATGGTGGCTCATTCTCGGTAATTGCGACCGTACCTGGAAACACGCACGATGACTACGATCTGAAAGTCGGTCAGTCATACCGTTACCGCGTTGTTGCAATTGATGGTTCCTCCACTGTCGACCAGTCCAGCCTTGCTACTCTGTCTCCGTTCACGCCCTCGGGCACGTACAGTAGCTTCGACAATGTTCCGGATGAGAACACGGCCTCGGTAGCCGAGACTTCCTCGGATGCCTCGACTGTGAAAGGCAATGTTAAGGAGTATCGGTACCAGTATCAAACGTTCTCCAACAGAAGTTTCAGTCACTTTACCGAACAGGTCTCAGAGAATGGGTAAGTAAAGTTGCCCACCAGCCATCAGAGTGGCGTACTGTTCCATTGGTTATTGACTCGTTATACCTGTTTTAGAGGTCCTTGGACCGGTAACCGAACCGTCTTGACCAACATTGAGATGTGTGCCTCGGCAAATTACAGTTGCAAGCTGGAGAGGATCCAGTGGACGCAACACCCCAGCACGGGACAATATGTCATGTGGGGACATTTCGAGCGAGCGAAAGATTACGGCCTCGGATACGTCTGCAATCTATACACCGATCCAGGCGCCCCTTCACTCACTTTCAATGGAGCTTACAGACCTCTCGGCCATGATTCCAGAGACATGACCTTGTTCTCTGATGGTGATGCGGCGTACTTGATTTCGGCAACAAATGTCAATGCCGATATGGTCATTTTCAACCTCACTTCGAACTGGACTGCCGTCGCTAGTGAGCTTACCACGGTCAGTAAAGGCCAATACAGAGAGGCACCCGCGGTAATCAAATCAAACGGGTGGTACTACATCTTCACATCAAGGGCATCTGGCTGGGTGCCATCGCAGCCACAGTACATCATGGCCGAAAACATGGCGGGGCCTTGGTCCAATGGTGTCAATGTCGCCAACACTGCAACCTTTGCTTCTCAATCAGGGGGGGTTGCAAAATTTCCCAATGGACAGTTCACCATGTATTCGGATAGATGGTCATCGAACTGGCCGATTCCAGGAGGTCCGACAAGACAACTCAACTTACCACTTGCTTTGGATGCTTCTGGACAATACGCTACATATCATTTCTACCCCCAGGTCAAATACGCTCAATCCACGAAACCCGACCAGGCGGTCTACGGTATACAGAATGGGAAGATTTTATCAGACAACAAACCGGCATTGTCAAACGCGGGGAGCGCCAACATTAGTCTTGCCAATGATGGGACCCAGAATGATCCGAACAAAGTTTGGATACCGTCCAAGGTTCCCTTTTGGTACCAGGTTGACCTCAGAGACTCGCATAAAATCACGAGGATTGACTTGACGACCAAGTTGCGCCAGGGCTCCGAGACCTTTTACAACTATACGATATCTGCAAGCAAAGACAACCAGACGTTCACGACGATTGCAGATAAGAGGGATAACAAAGATCCCGGTTTCTCAACCGTATTGCCGACTTCGACGGAAGGCTTCCGATATGTTCGACTCAATGTGAACTCGGTTATCAACGCTATCAATGGAAACAGCGCGTCGTGGGCCGTGGGTGTGCATGAGTTCACTGTTTTTGGCAATTAAGAATGCAAGTTTGACCTTTTCACCAAAGGGTTGTATTTAAAGCTGTCGCAGAACTGATAGATTTACTCAGCGAGGAAGCTCGACAACCCTCATAAAGGGAGTACTGCCTTATTACAATCTATGAACAAGCCCTTCAATCTCCAGCCCAATAAGTCCCACAAAGGTGAATCTCTTCTTCATTCATGAGTCCTCCTTGGACACGGATACCAAATCCAATAGAATCTGTTGAGCCATTGGGTGCAATGTCGATGTCGATGTTTTTTTGTGGCAGATAGGATATGTCGAGCTTGGAAATCGATGTAGCAGATCCATCTTCATCTGGAAAGGGCTTTGATGGCATGAAATCCGTAGGTACCCCTATTGGCAGATGTGCCAACAAGCTCTTTGGTTGAGCCGACTCTGGAGCATGCTCAATGGACTGGTGCTGGGTTTGCATCCAAAGTAAATTCAACCACACATTGAAGAGATTCAAAGAAGTATCTCTAGTGGTTCTCCAACGGCTGAGAATGTCGCGCAATGAACTTTGTTCATACGGTACACGTTCTGCCAGTGCAGCTTGAATGGAACGGGCTTTTTCGCCAACTTGAAAAGCCTCAAACTCGTTCTCTGGTAATGCATCTTGAACCGTGAAAGGGGTGACATTGAGACAAGGGCCAGTCAGGCGGTCAATACCAGTGAAAGCAGCCGATCGACCTGTTTGGTATAGGCCCAAGGTTGGGTTTGATACCCCAGTCAACTGAGCAAGAACTCGAGACACTGCGAGAATGACAATGGTTTGAAGAGAGACATTCGAGGAGCGGCAGGCTCTGTCCAAATGTCCAAGGTTTTTGACAGCATCTCGCACCCCGACGAATAGCTGCTTGTTCTTTTGAGATGTCTGATCATCTTCGCCACCACGAGCGGAATGAATGAGGGTGGGAACGCTGTTTCCAATTGCTGAGCGCCAGTAAGCTGGCTCATCCACCTCGTTCAATGACTGCAAAGTGAACTCGACAAACGAAGCGAAATCAGGCCTGGGTGTGGGTGCTTCTTGACTGTAATAACCAGCGAGCTCATCAACAAATTGAGGCATTGTCCACGCATCGTAGATGGCATGATTCATGACAATAAGGATTCCATCTCTGTCGGTGGCCTCGAGAAGACCAAGTCGGAGAGGTGGGGTCTTCAGAGATGAAGGATGCAACGCAATCTGCCTTGCCTGAAGCAGAGCAAGATTCTCAAGGCTTTCCGCGGAAGTGATGACCTGAAATGTGCCATCATCGCGATCACATCCATTCAAGACAACTTGAACGGCATCTGAACGCGCGATGGCAAAGAAACAAGTCCTCAGAATCGAATTGTTCTGACGCAGTGAGAACCAGACATCTTTCATGGTCTCTACGTCAATACGCTCCGAGCATGAGAATGGCCAGGCGGGTTCAAAGAGCGCTCGCCCTGTTTGTAACCAGGAAGCAAGATGATACATCTGACCGCTGAGATAGGGGAGAATCTTGTCAATCGCATTCGGCCTCAACCCCAATTGAGCAATGACATCCTGCCTGATATCGCTGTAGCTCATAATCAGGGAGCTCTTGTTGATTCCCTCTTGAGGCATGGCCTGGACCCGTAGGCAAATACCACGAAGGGTACTGCCCTGGAGAACAGCACCAACACCTGCTTTGAGACCTGCGGCGCGGCACATAGACGCGACTCGAATGGCGGAGAGGGAGTCTAACCCAATGCTGAATATGCTAGTGTCTGATTGAATGGTTTCTACCGGGACTTTGGAAACTTCTGACAGTATGTCTCGGACAACAGGCTCATGAGGTGGCTGTCAAGGACTTCAGTCAGGCATTCTCCGACATCGTTGAGCATCCTTCACGGTGTGTGACCATGTTTCCAGACGAGCTCCAAAGCTTACCTCTCACCCTTGGCTCCCCCATTCAAAGCGTCGTCGCGGCGCCTGACGCATCTGCACCCGGTTGAGATCCGCCCGAGTCAGAATTTCTCCTTTGCATAGAGCGCAAACTTTGATCGCTTTGTCCGTTTGCTCAACCTCGAGGTTCAGCTTGTACTCGGACTCAGGGACGTAGTCATCTGTGACGTAGGGCATCCAGATATCATTGTTAGCCGAATCATCTTCCAGTGTCTGCACATTATGTTGGAGCACAAATAATGTGTCGACTAATGTGGCAGCGCTCAGCACACCGCTCTGCCGAAGCGACTTCTGAACCTCGCCCAACCACACATTCAGCCTCGGATCCCAAAGATGAGCGCCCGGCGAGAACTTGACCGAAGGCTACGTCTTGTCTTCTTGTCAACTTGTCGAGAACCTTGGCATAGGCGAGAATGGCAAAACTTTGCACCGTGACCTCCATCTCCTTGCAGCTCTCGGATATATGCATCATGCCAAGCTCAATGTCTGTGTCAGAGTAGAACATTCCTGACGATTGTTTGTGCTGGGGAGATTGCGGCAACGGTGTGACTTGGTAGCCGTCAAAAAGTTTGGTCCAAAATTGGCAAGCCTTGCTTTGATCCTGGGATAGATGATGGACTGCATTTGTAAACGGTGGACGATCTGGTAGTGATACCCCATGGTAGGCGGAAGCCAGGTCGTTGAAGATGAACGGTAGCGAGGCATCATCATACAGTGCATGATGCATAATGATAGCCAAAAACCTTCCTTCAGGCTCGTTGATAATCACAGCTTAGATTGGTGGTGTGGAAAATGCCGACTCAGTACCCAATTGCATATACCGCACAACCACTTCGGCAATGTCACTCCCCGATGGAACAGCGGTTTCTTGCCACGCAAGTGGAACATCGCTGTGAACGACTCCAATCCAGGAAAAATTCATCTCAGGGACGGTATGGAAAGATGTGCGCAAGATATCATTGGTCTCGATGGTGACGTGATAAGCTTCCTTCAAGCGATCGACACTTGTCGGCTCCGCGAGTCTCACAATGTGTGGATGAACATAGACAACCCCATTGGATTCCATGACTTGGGTGATCATTGTAGTCTGCAGCGGACTGCATTTGGAAACCGCCTTGGTTATATCGTTTGAGCTGAGTCGTGCCACTCGAGATGCAAACTCGTCGAGCTGAGGATCGTCGTCGCAATATGATAGCGGAGGGCTCGGGACGTCGGCCACGGCTGCCTCGACGACCCTGTGAGCTAATGCTCCCACGCAAGGGAAACACATCACCTCGGCCGATGAAACAGCGATTCCCGCATCTCGAAGCTGGCTGGAAAATCGGATGGCAGTCATGGAATCCAGTCCAAGACTCAAAAACGACGAGTTCCTGCATATCTGCAAACTTTCCCAGCCACAGAAACGCTTTATCATGTCGCCAATTTCAAGCTCCAGGCTTGACCATGGATGATCATCCCAGTCCTTGGAAGGGCCCCTTGTGGCGGCCGAGGCTGACCGGGAAAGGTTGAAAGAATCAAGCGAGATGGATTCATTTGATACTATCGTGGACACCATCAGGTTCATCTTTGCCACAAAGTCTCGAGCAAAATCTGGATGGCCAAAGGCTGACGTAAAACCGCAAGTGATGCGAACACAACCGTTCTTTGCGTCGGCCTCTACCTCGACGGCGAGAGGGTACTCTGAGGGCATGCTGCTCTGTGCTTCCTCCCACAAGTCGTGACCCTGAGCTTCGGCAGACTTGATGAATGAGAAAAGACACTCGAAGATGGGGCCTTCCGATTTGACCCAGCGCTGGATGTATCTCAGGGACGTATGTTGATACTCAAGCGACTCAGAAGTAGCTTTGTGTATGTGGTGGATGACGTCTTCGACTGTAGAGAGGTGTTCTGTGTTGAGTCTTCCAGGAATAGTGACAATACATGGCAGATGCACCGAATCAGCTCCTGCTATGGGAAGTACCCTTCCAGAAAGTACCAAGCCGTAGGTCACATCAGATGTGCCCACTACATCAGCCAATGCCAAATCAAAGACTGCCTGCATCATGGAGGATGCTGTAGATTGTAGGCGGGCTGCACAGCCTTCGAGCTCTGGAAGGGATGATGACAGCGTCGTGGAGTAGGAAAGCTGGGCAGAGTCGATTGCGGGTTTCTCAAAGATCGTTGGTCTACAATCAGAGAGGGCTTGAAGCCAGTGCGATTGGGACTTGAAATACTCTAATCGTATCAACGAACACGTCGACGCGGCCACTACGATTGCTTCCTCTAGTCTACCACATCTGCCTCTCGTGTGTGCCTTTAGCTCTAACGATCGTCTTGTGAAGCTATTCTCTGATCACCTTCTCGGGTCACGAATGGGCGCTCTCAAAAAGGCCGGCACTCATGCCGTTCAGCTGGGTCTTTTGTACTTCATCGCTTACAGCTCCAATGCTTTAGCCTTTTGGGCTGGTTCTCGTTTAATCGCCGACTCGGTGGAATCAGATGGAGGCGACGTGTCTGTGGGTGCAGTTTACACTGTCATTTTTGTCCTGATCGACGCGTCTTTCATTCTCAGCCAAGTTGCACCATTCGTTCACACCTTCGCCGCTGCCGCCGGCGCGTCCGATCGACTGCAATCGGTCATACACAGGGAATCTCGTATTAATGGCACGTCAGAGGCAGGCGCCAAATCTGCACCCTTCGGTGAGGAGGACATTGTCTTTCATGACGTGCACTTCACCTATCCCTCTCGTCCTGATGTACCCGTCTTGAACGGAATCAACCTGACGATCCCCCCTCGGAAGCATACAGCAATTGTGGGACCATCTGGCGGTGGCAAGTCTACTGTGGTGTCGCTTCTAGAGCGTTTCTATGATCCTTCAGCGGGTGAACTGCTTATCGGTGATTAAACCTTTCGAAATTTGAACGTGAACTACCTTCGAGGCAGTATCAGATATGTACAACAAGAACCAACACTGTTTGACCGCTCCATTCTAGAAAACATTGCCGACGGTTTGGCGAATTCCTCCAACGAGGGTCACAGGGATTTGGCTCTCCTTGTCCTGGATTCCACGCTGGCTGATCTGGCAGCAAGCATACGCAATGGCACAGCGGAACAAGAAGCCATTGAAGGGCATGACCCCAGAGTAGCTAGAATTGTTGAACTTGTTCGACAAGCCGCAGCGAGTTCAAATGCCTTGGCCTTCATTGAAACACTCCCACACGGCCTAGCCACCAATATAGGCTCTGCCGGTAGTCAACTGAGTGGTGGACAGAAGCAGCGAGTTGCCCTTGCACGCGCCCTGGTCCGTGAACCCTCGCTTCTTATTCTCGATGAAGCGACAGCAGCATTAGACTCAAACAGTGAGAGTCGGATTCAAGATGCTCTGGCGAAACTTCAAAACCGCGTCACCATGGTATCAATCGCTCACCGATTGGCAACCGCCAAAGATGCCCACAAGACAGTGGTGGTTGACAAAGGCCAAGTAGTTGAAGAGGGTCCTCACGCTGAACTGGTTGCGAAAGGCGGCGCTTATGCTAAGATGGTCGAGTTCCAAAACCTGGAGACTGTGGATATGCCAGCTATCCCTGAGGCATATGTGAGCCGCGATAGCAGCTTTTTTATCCACGGCGAATTGGATGGTCCGGGTGCCAAAGAAATTGCGGCAGATGTTAGCCTTTCGAAGACCCCTGGAGAGGAAACGAAGACGCAGACCGGCTCAGACGAGACGGTAGAGGAGGGTGACAAACCCAAGCCCCCCAGGTGGTTCACCCTGAAGTTCACATTCAATTTGGTTCGCCCCAATCTGGGTTATCTCGTTCTCGGCCTTTCTGCATCTGTCGTGATTGGTGGCAGTTGCATAGCAGAAGCTGTCATCTTCGGTCACACCATCAGCAGCTTAAGCCTTTGCACGGGGGCCGACAACATCCGTCACAGAGGACACTTATATAGACTTTTGTTCTTCATTATAGCTTTAGTCGAGTTCTCAGCAAACGTTGCCAGTGGATGTGCATTTGGCTGGGCTGCCGAGAAGATCTTGACCCGAATTCGAATCCTCTCTCCTCGATCTCTCTTGAGCCAGACCATAACAAGGCACAACACGGATGGCCGCACTCCCGGAACACTGATTAGTTATATCATCAGCGATGCCAGTGCACTGAGCAATATTTCTGGCTCTACGATCGGTCTTCTCCTTGCCGCCGCCTTCAACTTGGTTGCTGGACTCGTCGTTTCTTTCGTCCTCGCATGGAAGATCGCTATCGTGCTCGCCCCATGCATCCCGGTCCTCCTTGCTTCGGGCCTGATGAAACTTCGCACGCAAGCCAAGTTCGCCGAGCGACATCAAAAGGCATTTTCTCAGGAAACTTCCATCACTGTCGAAGCCGTTGACAACATTCGGATAGTGTCCGCTTTCTCCTTGGAGAGCCAGTCAAACGCACGGCATGAGCTCGCATTGCGAGAACCCTATCAGGAGACCCTGCGTTCAATTGCATTCGGCAACATTTTCTTAGCCCTAGCCTTCAGCATCAGCAACCTCGTATATGCTCTGGCTTATTGGTGGGGTACCCGACAAGTGGTGGCCGGTCTCTATTCCCAAACCCAGTTCTTCATCATTCTGCCTGCTCTTATGTTCAGTACCTAGTCATGCAGTCAAATACTCGCGCTTGCACCCGACATTTCCAAGGCAGGACTTACCGCGTCCAGCATTACGGAGCTGCTCACTACAAGTTCAGCGGACGACGAGCTGAATCCTCAGAGCTCAGGCAAAAACCGCCGTGACTACAAGCTGCTCCTCTCTGAGAAACCTCACGACATGGAGGCAGCAGATTCCAGGCCGGAGGGCACGGCTCCCAGCGTGCCAATTTCATCCGGCCAGGGCATGAAGACCCAGTTGCAAGACGTCCACTTCGAGTACCCGTCACGACCGGGGCAGCCGGTACTCTGTGGGGTCAATTTGAACATTCAGGCTGGTCAATTCTGTGCCTTGGCTGGCTCCAGTGGATCAGGGAAGTCTACAATCTTTGCAATGCTAGAGCGGTTCTACCGTCCTGACCGTGGAGCCGTGCTGATGGACGGGACCGACATCACACGCCAGCTTGGAACCGAGTTCCGAGACGATATAGCTCTTGTTCCCCAAGAAAACGTACTCTTTGGAGATGGATCCGGCAATTCCCTGCTTGGTCTTCTCAACTCCGTTTTGCCGGTCTCCGTGTCTACCGAACTACCCTGCATCAGCCAAGAGGAGATGGTGATGGTAGCGATTGCCCAGACCTCGGCAAGCCCGGGTACCAAAACTCGAGAAATTCAGGGGCTTGGCAAAGAGGATCTTTGCTCCGCTCTACACGCGAGATGCAGACTTGGTCGAATCATAGCTCAAGCTGGGGCGTGTCATCTCCCTCCCACATCCAGAGCAGCCATTAGCCGATTCGCACTTGGAAGGTCCACTTCACCAAGAGGGCGAATTCTCCGAGTTTTTACGGCACCGCAGAAACTCGAAAAATTGCGACTCTTGGCATGCCCCAAGATAAACCAACCATATGGATCATATGAATAGAGGCAGCTTTTATGCCCTTCTTATATCCAGGCGAGCCATTAGCTACGCGAGGGTTTGGCCGTATCCACTCTGCCAAGAGTCTCAATTTTTCGAGTTTCGACTGTCTTTAGCTGCACGCACAGTTTTTATGAAACTGTCACACAGATCTTGTCTACCAAGCATAACTTTGAGCATTGAGTCAGCTTACGTTGCATAAATACACTGTACAGTACACATAGCGGTTCCATAACGGCTTTTCAACGACACGATCCAATTGGCCAGTATCCATGTCTGTCAAGATTGACACCATCATGTGCACCATGGTATGTATGCAAATTACACACTATAGATTAAAAGCTGTTACAAATTCCACAACTCTTGACGCGTGCGCGATATGCTCGCCAATGTAACAATGCAGGTGAAGTAAACGTTATGGCACGAGACTGCTGTGCTATGCTAGATCACAGTTCCCTTGTTCTGAGCCTTGTCCACGTTGTAGTTCTTCCACACAGCGATGCAAGGGATGGCCAGGATGAGAATAGCGGTAGCGGAAATACAGTTATACTTCTGGCTGTATCCCCAAGCATAGTTGATGGCATCGCGCGTGGCGTTTCCGGGGGGGTACAACATCTGAGTTGTTGAACCGCCCAAGTAGATTACAGACCAGTCGGCAGCCGATTCCTGAGGGAGTCGGTCTTGAAGAGCGTCCGGGAATGTGTTGGTATAGATAGCATTAGCCACCGCAAAGCCAATGGCTCCGCCGAGACTGGCAAACAAGTTGAGCAGGGCCAGCATCATGGGCACACCGTCGCGGTCAGCCGAGGCCATGACAGCCATATCCTCGCCGATGACAAGAGTACCGCCGGCAAAGGCGATGAAGATCTGGCACATGATGATGTAGCCAATATCGTCGTCCCCACCTCGGAAGTGAATCATGAGGCCTGCTCCCAGAAACATCAGAGGGAGGCCAAAGAAGAGACAGGCATACTTGAAGTGCTTGGTGTGGCGGATGTAGATTCCAAACACGACACCCCAGAAACAAGACCCGATGTTGTAGATCTGGGTCATGTATCCCGTATCGGAAATGTCGAGGTTGTAGACAACTTGGACAAAGTAGTAGAAGTACTGGTCCCAAGAGTAAAAGCTGAAGTACAGAATAGCAGCAAGTAGGCAGGCTCCGAGTACAGTTCGGTTCTTCAACAGCTCCCACCGAATAAAGTGCTTTCGGGCACCATACTTCTCCCAGGCGCCAAAGACGAAGAACAGGAGGAAGCCGATGACGACCATGGCGATAAAAGTGCCTGAGGAGTAGCCAGCACGACCATTACTGGTAAGGCTAAAGGGCAGAAGGAACAGCACAAAGGCTGCAATGAGAAGGAATGCACCGATGATGTCGAATTCGTGAATGTAGAAGATGATGGATTGAGTCGTAGTGCGACCGCTGGGCGTCCTAACAAACAGACCCATCTTCTCTGCCTTCATCTGGAAAAACTTAAAGACGATAGCCAGGGGGACGAAGACTGCCGTCATGATGATGCAAAAGGCACCCACTGCCCAGCGCCAAGATGAATTCTTGATGAAGGACTGAGCCGCAAGAGGACCTGTGAAAGCCGTGCAGATGAAGGGTGTGCTGACAAAGGCAAAGGCAAAGGCACGGTTGCGCAGGCCCGACGTGTCGGCAACGAACACATCCATGATGAAGTAAATGGCGTAGTAGCCAACCCAGTATAGCACGTAGCCTGCCGCGTAGCCGTCAGGGCCTTTGCAAGAGGCGATGATGATCATGCCAAGGAGGTAGACGCCGACAGCGATGAGGAAGCCCTCGGCTCTGCCCCAAAGGTTGAGAATTTTGGCAATGGGCAATTTGAGGACACCACCAATGATGGAAGACAGGATCTGGGCCGTGGAAATCTGGGGGGCTTGCTGGAAGTCAGAGTAGGCGTAGAAGGTGACGTTGTTGAGGATCGACTGTTGGAAGGCCAGCATGAAGAAGCAGACCCAGATCCTAACTGATTGTTAGTCCATATGTTTCCAAATGAATCCATAACAGATTCCAGAAAGACCACAGACACCAGGCAGACCTAATGAGCACCGGTGGTGGACGGGACAGCGCATACCAAGCATAGGTGATGTAAACGGTCTGTTTGGACCACACCAGAGCCGCGGCTTCAGCCTTTTGGATACCGATCGGGGCGTCAGCCGTAACATTGGCACCATTTTCGATAACTTCCTTCTCGTTCTTCTCCTCCAGGCTCAAGTCGCTGAACGACGGTCCGGAATCCAAGACGCCGCCTTGTTCCTTCATGTCGGACGGCGGCTGGACGGTTTCATTGGCACCATTGGGATTGTCTGTAGGGGCGGCGCTTCGTCCGCGAATCCTGTCAAGGACACCCATGATGGATGGTAGAGGCTTAGGAAAAGATTCTTTAGATAATCACAGATTGATAAGATAAAGCAAGGAACAATAGGGTTTCACGCAGCCATGGAAGAAGCCAATATATATCATGCTCCCAAGACCCACAAACCCCACGAGCCCCCCGCGGGCGAGGAGACGTATGATGTGATTTTTTAGGTCAGCGACCGTCTTCGGCAGCGGTAATATGCAGTGTTTGCATTCCCGATGCTGGAATGACACGGAACGACCGGCACGGGATGGTGGGGAAGGACCACGAGGGTTTGCCTGAACGAGGTAACCTAAGTTAAACGACGACCAACAGAGATGTCTTTGTTGGTTCAGAGCCCTGGTCATAACTGATCCTTCTCAATCGGCCCGCAGAATTAAGGGGCGGGTACTCCGGTAGATCACGAAAAAAACACGCACGCGACTCCAAATTCACCCACACCTTAGCATCAACAGATCACTTCGAGTGACAGTGCATGTCATGGCTTGACCGGAAGTTGAGTGCGTTTCAAGAGGTGAAAGTGAGCTACAGTTCTAAAGACGCCAATTGGCACAGAGCTAGAAGCGTGACGTGTTTCTAGTCTACACTCCTAAGTACGAGGAGAATGTACTTGACTTGATCTAACATGAGGGTGTCAGGTTATTCTTAGCAGTGACGATGCGATCAACCGTACGATGGCAACAAAAGGCCTGTTGGTTCATTCTTACAACTCGCCCCCACTGTCAAAGGATCAAGCCACGGAACTTTAGGTACATCTAGAAAGACAGGATCCTGGGTTCTCGGCAGGGGGGAGGCTTACATGTTACATTCGACCGGAATTGTGACAACCGGAAATGCACACAACACGTGCTCTGGCCCCACCTGGAGGCTCCTTATCAATCGGATCGCCAAGGGATCATAACACTCCTACCAGCAATTGTTACATCGGCAGGCTCTTTGGTTATGAGATCTAGGTAGGCAAATAGCTATAGTTATTATAAAGGTCTTAATAGTTACTATTTCTTAATCTAAAAAATAAGAAAACTTTTACTATAGTTATTTTACTCATTTAAGTTAATTATATTTATTTTTATATGGAATTCTCTACTTCATGTTAAATTCTACATAGGTTGGAAGTTCTTAGAGCACCAGATAGTAATATATAGTTATACTAATGCTGTAATCAGAGCCAGCCTCTTATGTATAGTAATAGCATTGGATCAAGGTACAGAGCAGGTGTTACAGTTGTGCCGTGGGCGCCCTGCAGGGTAGTCGTGATACAGTATACCGCGTTAGGCAGTCATGACCTCGATGAATCGAGGTCATAGGTAACCTTTTGTCCAATTGGTCACGAGGATTGCTGCCCTGAAGCCACTGCCTAGCTGCCGCGTAACAGCAGAGGTTTCTGCCAACACAAGAGATCGTAGATCCCTTGGGCCATTGAGATGGCAGAGTGTGACTTACTAATTAGGTATAGTAAAGTGCTCTGCCCTGGAATGGCCTAAGCTCACTGAGACAATTTCTTCTCCACTCCATTGTAATGCCGCTTGTGACCGCCCTAATCTCCAAGGGTCACACGTCACCTCTCTTCAATCCACCCTCGGGCAGCTTGTGCCATTGACATGCTGTACCAATTAAAGCCGCTGCAATGAATGACTTGCAGGCGGAATCGCCCGGAGTCTCGCCTATGTGGCGCAAGTCTCATGCTTGCAATGAGTGTAAGCGCCGCAAGGTGCGGTGCTCTGGAGGTGCAAGATGCTCCAACTGCACTCGAGATAGAAAGGAATGCAAGTATAACTCGGCCCTACAAACGCTTACAGCACTTCAAAGGCCAGTTTTATCGCTCTGGCTAAGTTCAAATGTACTCACACTGACGCGCCCATAACAGGCAATTAAGGCGAGCGGAAAACCTGATAGCATCTATTGAAAAGGCATGGGCTATTCACTTGCCAGACGTCAAGATGCAAGATGCCATTCGGCAACTAGAATCAGAAAGCGCAGATGTACCTCGCCATGAGACTCCTGTTGCCCTTCCAGGGCCTCCAGAGATGTCATACAGGCCGACGGCAAACGAACACCTAGCTGACGCGAGTCCCGCGGAATATAGCAACGCAGAAGACTATGAGTTTGATGAATCGCAGGATTTTGACAACTCCACTGACGGCATGGGATCTCTTATTACGGAACCCGGAAAGGTCGGCTATACCGGCCCTCAGTCTGGCGTTGCAGCCTTGAAGTTCCTCCAAACACTACACCTGTACATCCCCGCCGATTGCGGAAGACCGCTTCCATTGGATGAGCCTGATACGCGCAGCACAGCAGAAGCATCATCCGCCGATGTCTCGCGCTACATAACGGATTATTTTACCATGTATCATACTGCTTATCCTATTCTTCATGAGGGGACCTTCCGTGCTCGTGTTTCAGGTAGATCACCCCGTGCTACTTGCAGGAATTCATCATTAACGGCATCTTAGGTGCGTTGGCCAAACCACGAGATGGCTCATGGCCGCTGTTGTATAACATTGTTATCGCCATGGGAGCCTTTGTTGGCGAAACTGATGGGTCAAATGCGGACGTCCCTTTCTACAAGAAAGCCCGCCAAAGCCTGACTATGGATATCCTGGAGAAAGGATCACTCAGCTATGTTCAAGGTCTAGTGCTAATGGCCAATTACCTGCAAAAGCGTAACAAGCCCAATTCTGGGTTCGTTCTCATCGGGATTGGTTTCAGTATGGCACTTGCGATAGGCCTCCATCGCGAATTTGGCTTGCCGAGCTCGAGCCCATTTACCATGGAGCTCCGTCGAAGGGCATGGTGGACTTTGTTTATCTTCGTGTCTGGGGCACAACTCACTCTCGGAAGACCACCCGTCTCCCTCGTTGGCGTCAATGTTCGACCCCCATCCAATCTGGACGACCAGGACCTTGCTGTGGATATGGAACGATTGCCGGATCCGAAAGAAGGCCCGACCATGACATCTTGTCTGATCCATCAGATCAAGCTGGCAAAAATCGCCAACATGGTTCAGGTCGAGCTGCTTACCCACCAAATACCGAGTCACAACAGAGCGACTACACTAGGCCAGAATATCGCGAAATGGCGCCAAGATCTGCCCTCCTGTTTCGATGAGCAACTGACACTGGAAACATGGTTCGAAATCCCAAAGCGAATCCTCATATGGCGGTCTTTCCACCTCCGCATTATTCTCAATAGACCGATCCTGTTCAAGACCATTACGGCAAGAGAAAAGCTCGAGACAACGATTGGGCCGATATCCGCGTGTCTTGCAGCGGCTGACGAGTGCGTGGATTCCATATGCGGCTACCTCGAAGGTCGGATTGAGCATCCACGAGGTTTGGCATGGTATGCTACGTATTGGCTCATCACAGCCAGTTTTGTGCAGGCGACTTGCTACATGTATGATCCTGCACATACTCTCGCGCCGGCGTGGAGACGTCACTTGAAACGGGCTGTGGATTGCTTGTCAAACTTGGGGGCCACGCATGGCATGGCCTTACGGGCTCAGGACATCCTTAGGAAGTTGCTTGGTATGTTCAATGAATTGGCGCAAATGGAGCCGTCACTGACAACCACAGACCAGAGCGAGCTTCTGTCCTTCTTTGGGGCACCTGGGACCGCGCCAGCCAATGGTTTACAAGGAGTCTCGCTGAATGCATGGGACCCTACTGCTCAGGGTCCATCTCCCTCCCACAATTCGGCTGTTCAAGACCAGACAGACACGATTTTCTTCGGAGAAGGGGGCATGTCATTTCCTTGGTATGCCCAAGGCTCATCAGATGCGGAACTGCTTGACGCAACTGGAGGAATCATGCTACAGGGAAGCTCGGATGTTCGGGGACCGTACTTTGAGTGCGGATCTTGGATGCCTGCATAAGCATCATAATATTGCTTCTATAGCCAACCGATTTTAATAACCTTCATGGGATGGATCGAGGTAACAGCTTATATGTACAGCATTCCACCATTGGCGCACACAACGTCCCCAGACACCCATCTCGATCGTTCCTCGCATAGGAAGCCTACAATCTCGGCAACGTCGTTCTCCGTTCCCGCCCTTGGAGCAGCTGGGGTCTTTTTGTTCTGCTCCTCCATCCGAGCCAAATGCACTTCTCCAGCTGCTTTATACATATCCGTATCCACAGGTCCGGGATTAACCGCATTCACTGTGACGCCGTACCTGTGTCCCAGTTCTGTTGCCCAAACACGTGTCAAAGCCTCAACAGCCGCCTTGGATGCCGAGTACACTGACTGTGTGGCATAGCCACCTCTCGCAGAAATGGATGAGATATTCACAATGCGTCCGCCGGCATTGACGTATCGGAGAAAGGCTTGCGTCATGAAGATGACTGCGCGAACGTTGACGTTCATTATTCTGTCATACTCCTCGAGCGTTATCTCTTCGAGGAGGGTTGCAGCGGACCCAAGGCCGGCATTATTGACGAGGATGTCGACGTTCGAGACATTGAAGGCGGCGAGGGTAGAGGAGAGGACGGCTTCTGGGGAGGAAGGAGATGCAGCGTCGGCTTGGATCGCATGGGCGGAGGAGCCGAGGTCTTGGGCTTTGCGTACGAGAGCATCCGCGTGAGGTTTAGAGGATGCGGAAACATAGGTAAAGGCAACCTATACTGTTGGTTTAGCATGTGTCCCGACAAGTTTGGGCTGGAGGTTAATACAGACCCTAGCACCTTGTTTCGCCAAGGTGAGGACGATGCCTTTGCCAATCCCCCGAGCCCCTCCCGTGACGATAGCAACCTTGCCTGTTAGTGACATGTTTGTTTTTGCTGTTGCACATGAGGCTACTCAGACGCGTCCGCGCGCCTTAGATATACGATATCCGTCGTCGGTCAGGGATGACACCAGCCATTCCTACACTAGTGCCTTGGCTGTGGGGAAGCCTGAGAGCCCGCTCGGAGGAACCGCCGAGCGCGAAGTCTAAACAACTGGATCCTTGTGAAGGGAGGGGTCTCCAAGAACTAGATGGAGATATGGAACCGCATGTGATTACGCCTCCGATGCTACCCTGGCCACTCTTACGCCAACGGATGCCGAAATGGGGACAAAATGCATCGTCTGAGAGATTCGTCGGCGGTTCTCCGCTCGGAGTGCTTCCTCGGCGCCGTCACTAGTTTGAGCCCGCTTGCCCGACACAGGAGCAAAGAGATTTTATTATCCCATCGACTGTGTTAAGGCTCCAGCTGGGTCGCTACAGGGATATCTAACCAGTGAAATGGATAATATGAATGGTACATTATTTCCCACCTAACTTAACCTATGATACAAGTCCCAACAATATTTTGAGTTGCAAATCGCGACATCACACTGCCTGATGCCTCCTTCTATTGCTGCTGACCGGCCATACTCATACTCCCGGTAGCTATTATCCTCCCCGATAAAGTTTTAGCCGTCATATTTGAAGACCTCGGCAGGTATTGACGAAGAGCCCATTAATAACTTAAGAATCACTTGTATGTTTTTGATGGAAATAATTGATGATGCATCGTTAGGTTCCCGGCATGGAAGCCAGTTGTTTGACATTGTGGTTAGAGTCTAGTCTAGTTTAAAGGTCCTCTCATCCCTGCCGGTATCTGCGGTCGATTTTAGGTCACCAGGCCGTTCATTCGTCAATGATTTGAACTTTAATAGCCCTGGCCGCCGGATTCGAAGCCGCTTGAAACGCTTCTATGCCCTCATCTAGCTTGAATCGGTGTGTAACAAGCGGCTTCAAGTCGATCAGCCCCTCAGTCACAAGGCTGATTGCCTTGGGGTAGGTGTCATGGTATCGATATTGAAAGCGAAGATCAATCTCTTTCGACGAGAGGTGCATGAAAGGGATGTTCTGAAAGTCCTTCCCAACTCCGATGACGAAGACGGAGGCTCCAAACGCCGCAGCCTGTATGCGTGAGTAAATGGTAACATCCTTGGCGTTCCTGGGTATTACTTACATAAATTGCGGCATGGATACTGGACTCTACCCCCGTGCACTCCAAGACTAGTCGTGCCTCTGCCCCCAAGGCGTCTACCATTTTCTTACCCAGGCCCTTAGCGTCATCACCGCGCTCAACGCGGACGGTGCGAACCCGCGGGACGAGCTCCTGGGCCTTGGCTAGGCGGTTCTCATCTAGGTCGGTGATGACGATCGGCGCCGCACCCGCTGCATGAGCAGCCAGAAGGGTCACCAGGCCAATAGGCCCAGCGCCACAAATGACCAGCGGCTGCCCTAGACGAAGGTTGGACCTGTCGATACCGGCGAGAGCCACCGACAAAGGCTCAAGCAGCGAACCTTCCTCGTAGCTAAGGCTATCAGGCAAAGAATGAAGCCAGGCCTCAGGGTGGACGTGGTAGCGACGCAGTGTACCATGATAAGGGGGAGTCGAGAAGAAGACGACATCAGGACAAGCGTTGTACTGGCCGGTTCTGCAGTAGTAACACGTCGGCTTGGAACAAGGAATTCCGCATTCAAGGGCGACTCTGTCACCTGGATGGGTGGGATGTCAATGTTGGCCATTCTCCGAAAGGCATTAAGCAAATAATCACGTACCTGGCTTGAATCTCGTCACGTCTTTTCCTGTTTTGATCACCACCCCTGAGCTTTCATGGCCAAGACCGTTCTCGCCACACACAACCATGTCACCGATATGGCCGTGCTTCCAGAAGTGCACATCTGAGCCACAGATGCCCGTTGCACGGACATGGACTAGGCAGTCCGTGGGGCCTGGCTCCGGGATGTCCGTCTCGATGAGATGCAGGTCGTGAGCTGGGTTGGTTTGAACCGCAACATTCTGCGGCTTCCGCTGTAGGACCTCGGTTACGGATGCCATGATTGCAATGTACTTGCCGGAGGATGATTATTCGTGTCCTTTGGTTCGGTGACTGGCGGGGTATAAGCTTTCAAATACTTGTGTACTCTACTCTGCATACTACAAGGCATTCTCCGACCGACCGACCTGGTGGTGGTATCCGCCGAACCAAACTCGGGCATGATGCGAAGTAGTGCGGCCGTTGAGCAAGTCTCCGTAATTGCAGCTCGGAGGAAGCACCGACGAAGAACGAGGGACGCATTAGATACGTTTACCTATACTAGAAACAGCTCTGTTTGCCACGAGTCGTTCTCTGACCGGCGTGCGCGGTGGCGCTATTATCCTAACTGACCTCGGGCACGATGCGATTGGTGCGGTTGTTAAGCATATCTCCATAATCCGGCTCGGGGGAACCACCGAGGAAGACCTAAGAGAAAATGAGACTAGTTTACTTGTATTAGAAACTGACTCAAGACAGTGACACTCTGGCTCGGGGATACTCCGAGCCGCTGCAAACAGTCCCTCAAGCTCAAGCCTTGGCAGCGGTATCATGCGAAGAAAAAGGATTTCATGCTACCCCAGATTCTCCGCATTAGAAGAAAGCTGGGGAACATGAGTATAATACAACAACGTGCCCCATGCTCCACTTCAGCATTCACCCCCGTCCAGAACAACTCATCACAACCAACATAACCATGTCTTATCCCATTGAGCAAGCCGAACAGTATGAGCACCCTCTCTTATACTCCTCGTATCCGAATCACTAACTCATTGGTTTTTGCAAAAGCCTGGAAACCCCCGTCGACGAGGCGCGGCGGCAAAGCGTTGCCAGCATGACGCAGAATACTACCGGCGAGTGAGTACCAGACCCAGAGCATCGGATGTATATGGATTCTGACATTCCAAGGATTAAAAACCCACTCGCCGGCGTGCCAAAGGCAGACCTCCTTCGAGACGTCGAAACTTACGCCCAGGAGCATGCATTGACTGAGGCACTGCCATACCTCCGCAAAGGCGCCCTTGTTGCCCAAAACCCCGGCGATCTGGAGTCGATCGAAGATCTGAATGAAGAAGACCGAAAGATTCTCCGAGACGAGCATGAACACCGATGGAGGCACCCAAAATCGCTGTACTATACCATCCTCTTGAATTCCATCTCCGCTGCCATTCAGGGTTGGGATCAGACGGGTTCAAACGGAGCCAACTTGTCGTTCCCGCAAGCCTTCGACATTGCGGACACTGGCGAGGCTTGCACAGCCGCTGGTACTTGCGAAAGGAATTCTTGGATCGTTGGGGCCATCAATGGCGCGCCGTACATGGCTATCGCCCTTTTGTAAGTTCCGCACTCTAAACAAGTCCATGCCGGCCCATGCTGACCTTATCAGTGCTTGCTGGCTCTCCGACCCTCTGAACGATCTCATCGGCCGCCGAGGGACAATCTTTGTTGGCGCCATCTTCAGCCTGTTCGCCCCCATAGGCCAAGCCCTTGCTCAAAGTTGGCCGCAAATATTGATTTGCAGAATTCTACTTGGCATTGGAATGGGCCTCAAGGAGGTCACAGTTCCCGTCTTCTCAGCCGAGAACGCACCTACCAGCATCCGCGGAGCTTTGGTCATGTCATGGCAGCTCTTTGTTGCTTTCGGTATCATGCTAGGCTTCACCGCAAACCTTGTCGTGGTTAACACCGGAGCCATCGCTTGGAGGCTTCAATTTGGGTCAGCATTTATTCCGGCAGTTCCGCTACTCATTGGAATCTACTTTGCCCCAGAGTCTCCTAGATGGTTGATCAAGAAGGGCAGGCATGCCAAAGCATACAGGTCGCTTCTCCGACTCCGCAACTCACCACTCCAAGCTGCCAGGGATCTGTATTACATTCACTCGCAGTTACTCGCCGAGGAGGCGTTGATAAAAGAGGAGGGGCTTGATAAGTCAAATTTTTTCGCAAGAGCGGTGGAACTGTTTACCGTTCCTCGAGTGCGTCGCGCAACGCAGGCTTCTGGAATCATCATGATTGCCCAGCAGATGTGCGGTAGTAAGCCTTCCTCTCCTAGATGACGTGGAAAAAACATCAGATGTGCCTCTAACAGCCCTTGAACATAGTCAACATCATTGCTTTCTACTCATCGACTATCTTTTCCCAAGCGGGAGCGAGCAATATCACAGCGCTGCTCGTATCATGGGGTTTTGGAATGGTATGTTAACCTGCCTCAACCTCCAACTCATCACATTACTCGAAACTAATCCCAATAGACAATGTTCGCTTTTGCTTTCCCAGCCCTATACACGATCGACACTTGGGGCCGTCGCGCCCTTCTCATCGCAACATTCCCTTTCATGTTTCTCACTCTGCTCGGGACAGGCATGTCGTTTTACATCCCCGAATCCTCCGATGCTCATCTTGGCCTGATTGCATTCTTCATCTTTGCATTTGTTGCCTTTTACTCCCCCGGAGAAGGTCCCTGTGCGTTTGTCTACTCTGCCGAGGTCTTCCCTCTTTCCCACAGGGAGATGGGCATGTCGTGGGCGGTGGCGACGAATAACTTTTGGGCTGCGGTATTGGGACTTACATTCCCACGCATGCTGCTCGAATTCACCCCTGCAGGAAGTTTTGGGTTCTATGCAGGATTGAACATCGTCGCTCTCGTGGCAATCTTCTTGTTTATGCCGGAGACGAGCAAGAGGAGCCTGGAGGAACTCGACTATGTTTTCGCTGTCCCAACAACAGTTCATGCGAAATACCAACTCACAAAGGTTTTGCCGTGGTGGTTCAAGAGATATGTGCTTCGCCAAAAGGATACAGTCGAACCACAACTGTATCATTTTGAGAGCATCGAGGCATACCCGAGGGGAATGGATCGCAGAGATGATCGGGATGAGAAGAATTAGCTTCTTCTGCAAGTATATACAACCAGGGTCGCTCATTGACAGTAGTGGGATATGGACCTTCTTCACAAGCCATGGAGAATGTTCTAATCCAGGGGATGGTTGAATTACTCGGTGTGGTCAGATTTGTCTCGTTTGTAGCTAATTAAAGCACATACGCTCGTTTAATAGCTACCAGTGTGTTAAGTGTGTAAACTTGTATAAAGCTTCAACCATTATTCCCGCCACCCCACGTTATAAAGAGCCGAGTTGACAAGGGATGGTGTACATGTCTGAATAACCGAAACTAATCTCTAACCGAATGCCGTAGGCTATAAATAGATTAACTGTCTGCATCGCCCCTACGAACAGCATCCGTAGTACACTATTAGGACCTCCACGCTCCATAACCGGCCAGCCGTTCCGGAGTCAATTGGCGTCGAGCCTCTTGTGCCAGCTGAGCCTCTCTGAGTGCTACCGAGCCTTTCTGACCTCTCTGTAGCTGTCGGTGGAATTCCCCTATGAAAATTCTCGTCACCAGGTCATGCACCGGCTAAAGGCTAACCACGATGGCTTGCACATCAGCTGCCAACAAAGAGCAAGCAAACCCCACCATGTCGTCTCCGTCCGTCGGCTGTCCCACACCAGTATCGCATGCGGTGAGGCCCGCGAGGGATGTCTTGGGCCGCCGACCCAGGAGCTCTCCCACGGTGATAACCTATTCTTATATGGCTTTTGCCACCGCCTCAGCATGGTCTGATAGAATCTTGTTCAGCTCTTCCCGCCTCACACATTGATCTAAACTAAAGCTCTTTGCCAGCTCCTCCAGCTCATCTTTCGTCTTGTCCTTGAAAAGCTCTGCAAATTGGTCGTTAAATGAATTAGCCAGGAAGCTCTGCAGCACATGCGCCTCGATATGACGCCGGGTTCCCCAGATGGGAGGATAGGTCTTCTTAGCGTCGGGAGCCACCTTGTCGATCCATGCGAGAAGGGGATCGATAACGGCTGCAACGTCTGGCGATGGATCCTTGCCCCACTGGTCAAGCTGCAGCTTCTTCTTGATCTTGAGGATCAGGTCGATGAGTCTGTTGTACGCCGAGTCAGGAGAGGTAGTTACCATTCCTTGAAGACCGATGTCCTTGTAGAGCCAGATGTGCCATGGGATAGCATATTGGTCATAGATGCGAAGTTGTTGACCAAGAAGGTTGTACCGCGACTGGTTGATGTTCTCCGCGTCCGGATCTTTCCTCGGGTCCGCATAAACAGGGCCAAACTCTCCATTCCAGATAGGCAGGCCCTTCTCACGTTGGAACTCAGACTTGCGGAGAAACTGCCCCTCAAGTGCCGCATTCTGCTCCGGCGTTCCCTCGTACCGCTGGCCAGTCGGGAAGCCCATGAGAGAGTAATCGTGGATAGAGTAGGCCGCGTTTGGAATCTCAACAAACTCTCTCCACTCCATAGCATAGGTGTTGCCGTCAAGCCAGAGAATATGGTCGGGATCAATGGCGCGGATGGCCTTGTCAAGTCGACTGTAGAACGCCGGTAGCCGATAGTGGAGGGGGTCTGCAGGCTCGTTGATCGGGTTGTATCCGGCAACCCAGGGGTTACCCTTGTAGTGTTTAGCTAGCTCCTCCCAGAGCCACACAGTTCTATCCTGGAAGTCCTTGTGGTCCCAGAAGGCGGCGTACGTGGTCGTGTTGTCAGCATGCCAACCGCCACTTTGGCCTCCGGGAAGAACGTGCATGTCCAAGATGGAGTAGATTCCCTCCTTGGCGCAGGCCTCGATGACTCGGTCAAGATGCTTAAAGCCGCTTTCTTTCAGCACCCGAGGGTTCATATCGTCCTCAAAATGACGGTAATTGAACGGAAGTCGCACGCAGTTTAGTCCTAGGCTCTTGAGGAATCGAGCATCATCCTCGTTGAAAAACCAATAGAGCCAGCGGTCAAAGAAGAAGTCATACTTTTCTTGTCCCAACACCTTGAGCAATGCTGATCTAAGAGGTGTCTCATGTCCAGGATAGCCCGTGATGAAGTTTTCCATGCTGATAAGAGCTGTCAACATCCACAACCGAAACACCTGAAGCAAACACATGATCCAGGGAGTAGACCGTAACTTACTTTAGCCAACCACCGACTCCCACACCTCGAAGGATCACCGAATCTCCATTCTGGTCGACTACTTTCTCGCCCTTCACTTTGAGAATACCCGAAGACATCTTGATGAACGGTGCGGTTGGCGGCGTAGGTTGAAGACGTTGTCAAGGGTACCAGGTGTGCATATGACGGATTGACCAAGACTTGCAACAACGCTATTCAATGTCACAACTTCGGGTGTATTTAAGCGACATGGCATCAGCATTGGAGAGAAATCCCTCCATATACGTTCACGGGTAATGCTATACCCAGCGGCCATCTGCAAGCCAATCAGAGTATCCAAACAAAGTCACGCCATAATGGACAGTAGTGAGAACAGACAGGGATCAGAACCATTACTCTGCATAATCTGATGTCTGTAGGCGAGCGCGGTTGCTGTCCAGACGCAGACCAAGATCGTTTGCATGAGGGCCATACCTACCAGCAGGTATGTATGTAACTATGCCGATGCAGGGTATAGGGATCAGTAATATTATTTGGTGTACATGAGCCACAAGGTATAGCGAGCGAGAGATAGTCTAGTAATTTGCTCCTAAAGGAATACCTTTCGACAAAGTCTAACTAAAGCTATGATATATAGTAAAAGTTCTTTGTGGCGAGGTAGAAGTATCCCTATCTTTTAATATTACTGATCTTTACACCTTATATCCTTGCCTTGAGGTCGTAGGATTGCAATTAGCCTAAATAACCAGGCTTATTATCCAATCGGTAAATATCATAACCCATACTATCTGTCTGGAGGATTCAAGCTATAGAGACATCGCCATATCGCTGTCCTGTGATGACATGCACTAAGGCGGAAATAACGGGCGAACATATAATCACGGAACAACATGCGACATCAGCGGAACCCTCACAGAGTTGGGATACCCGGTGGGATGGGGAAACCCACCGAACTTGGAGGGCTTCACCCTTCCCTTTTAGTCCAGATAAACACGCTTATCTTTCAATCTTGCATACCATAGCCCATACCACTAGTGCAGGGGCTTCAGATTATAGAGATGTCGTCATATCGCTACTCTATAGTGACATACACTAGGTGCGGAAACATGCACTCATGTGGATATACTTAGCATCATCACGCAACCTTGAGTGATATTGTCGGAACCAACCCAGAGCCGCAATACGCGTATAGAGGCAATTGAACCATAATTAGAGATCTTGGCTATGGTTATGACCGGTAAGCTGAAAGCCAGTGAGATATCTCCATGCTTTGACTGGGCTCTGTACACGGCGTACAAATATCCCCCCTGCCAATCTGCTCTCTTTGCTCTGATCAAATCCATACCCAGGTTTATACTACCTTGATCATCGCTGTTACCACTTTCTTCAGGCCTCCCTCCGCCTCTCTGGCACTCGTGCATACTTTGGAAACGCTCAAAGAACATTTCGTTCTCGACAGCTGGACCGTCATGGCTACTTCCAAAACCCAGACCGCCGCCTCGCTCACGGATGAAAAGGAGCCAAATACCACAGTGGTCGAGTCCACGAGGCTTCTGGCTAATGACCAAACACCTTGGTACCAGAAACCTAACCTTAGGAAGCTCTACCTCCTTCTGGTCCCTGCTGCCATAGGAGTAGAGATGACTTCGGGCTTCGATGCCAGCGTCTTAAATGGACTCCAGGCTGTGGAAAAGTGGAATGAACGTAGGTCGATTCCGGAATCTGCTTTCATCAGCTCAATAGCCAGTTCAAGGGCTGACCACCGGTAATAGGATTTGGTAACCCAGATGGTGCCATCTTGGGCGTCATCACCTCAAGCATGACTTTCGGATCCATGTTTGGCATCCCTCTTGTCCCTTACTTCAACGATCGCTGGGGCAGGAAGCCAGGAATTGTACTAGGCTCAGTGATCGTCATCCTTGGTGTTGCCATCCAAACTGCCGCCATCAACAGTGAGTGATATAATCCCACAGCACTGTCTGGGTGCCCATCAAAAAGACGGTGGACAGTCACCTCGCCGTGTTACAACCTACTTGTTGACTAACGACTGTCTCAATCAAGTGGCCATGTTGATTGCGTCAAGAGTCATTATGGGGTTTGGTCTTCCTTTTGCCACTGCCGGGGCCGCCGCTCTTCTCTCGGAGCTTTGCCATCCGAAAGAGCGTGCTTCCATCAGCGGCATCTTCCACGAGAGCTGGTATGCCGGTGCAATTCTTGCTGCAGGTATCACGCTAGGTACTTTTGATTGGGGGACTAGCTGGAGCTGGCGCCTCCCGACCCTATTCCAGGTGCTTCCCTCACTGCTACAGCTGTCTTTCATCTGGTAAGTTGCGCTTTGCCATCTCACGCCACTTGGGCATCAGGTCGTATACGATTTGAATCGAGGACTGACATACATCCAAGGTTTATCCCCGAGTCTCCTCGTTTTCTGATCGCCAACGACCGCACTGAGGAAGCCCTAGCTATCCTGGTCAAGTATCACGCTGAAGGGGACGAGAACTCACCTTTCGTGTCGGCTGAATACGAGGAAATTACCGAGACGCTTAAGAAAGAGAGAGAAAGCAGCTCCCGACCTTGGAAGGAGCTTGTTTCCACTTCAGCAAACGTGAGACGTGTGCTTATTGCCATTGGGGTTGGCCTCTTTGCTCAGTGGTCTGGAAATGGACTCGTCTCTTTCTATCTATCCAAGGTCCTAAAAACCATCGGCATTACCTCCCACCTCCAGCAGAACCAGATCAACCTTGGCCTCATGTGCTGGAACTTGGTCACCGGTGTTGCTGGGAGCTATGTCCAAAAGTTTGCACGCCGACGCGTACAGTGGTTGGTCTCGTACGGCGGCATGACTCTTGTATATGCTTGCTGGACAGCTTCGTCAGCCGTCTACTCCAACGACACTAGCAACGAACACGCTAGTCGGGCCGTTGTAGCGCTCATCTTCGTTTACTACGGGTTTTACAACATCATGATGCCGTTGGCATACATCTATATCACCGAGGTGTTCCCGTATCTGCAGCGCAGCAAAGGTATGGCTATTATGCTGTGGCTCAACCGTGTTGGCGGCGGTTTCAATGGATTCGTCAACCCTATCGCCTTGCGTGCCATTCAATGGCGGATGTACATCGTTTACACGTGTTGGCTCGCGGTAGAGACCACCATTATCTACTTCCTATACCCCGAAACTCAGGGATTGTCACTGGAGCAAGCTGGCGGGGTTGTCGACGGAACAAAGTTAGATGAGGTCGAAAATGAGAAGGGATATTCTGACTCTAAACGGGCCGAGTAGAGCTTCGGCTCTATATGGTGGCAAGTCCGAGACATAGAGTCTTCAATTATGAGACAAAAGGCCCTTCGTACTTGAACAGATGTGGCGGCTTTCCAGAAAAGTTGACCCTCAAGCCCAGCCCGCACTGTTCTAGATCACCATAGCCAATGCATGGGTACATTTTCCCAGGTTTCCTTCCCCGATTTCTAAAATCCCATCCTAAAAACAATTAGCAAAGTAATGCAAATGCTTTTCCGTCATTGAACCCCGAGTTCTAACTTACCAAAATCTATCTTCCTACCATTGAGGGTGCAGATCCTCTTCCCGGTTTTCAAGTCAAGGCCGACCCCTACAGTGTCACCGGCACCGAAGTGTGAAGCCCGTCCACCATTATGGCCGGCTTCTGATGGTGCCACAAGGTCACCGAAGTACACATTTCCGTCATTCCCTTCGTATCCCCATGAACGGGCGAAATCTCCGGGCAGTTGATTCTTTTTCAAAGTTGTTTCGTGGCAGAAACCAACTCTCAGGGCTCTAAATAATATGGTGAGATTTATTAATAGTAAGGGCGATGATACGTGGGAAGCGAGGACTTACTTAGATTTCCAATTTGGGAGGACGTCCAGCTCAAAATAGAAGTACCGGGTTGACTTGGATAACGGAGGAACGCATTCTTTGCTTATGATGCACCTGTGTTTTCGGAGTCGGTCACGATGTTGAATTGTCTCGCGCATCAGCATGTGGATCTCTATCAAACACTAGTGAGTAACCACTTCAAGGCTGCTAAACAACGAGCCACTCACGGTGGATACCAGGGCACTCGGAATGCCTGGGGACAGTACACGGTTTTGTCTCGATGGAGGGCTCCAAATATTCTCCATCCAGTGAGCTCGGCGTCATGGGGGTTGTTCGGGGATGCTCCGCAGGGAGATGTTTCGCAAAATACCGTGAGAGCTCCTCATTGGCCCTTTGCCAGGGACTGGGATTGTTGGGAGAATAAGCTGTGGCGTAGTCTAGGCAGGACCAATTATCCCCATCGTACCCTGTTGGGTCCGCCTTGTGTTTCATCAATTGCTCCACTAAGCCAAGGGTGTTCATTTTGAGCGACCGATGAAAAGGCAGGGGGATTCGTTTCCAAGTCGCCGTTGTCAGAGCCCTCCTCACATATGCTTCGAATGAACGCGGGTACCAGGATTCAAAACTGTCGTCAATCAGTTTGAGGAGAGTGTCCTCATCCAGGTTCGCATCGTCGATACGCTCAAGCACATCCCCAACAATCCCGTCGAGGTGGCGGTAATTTTCAGTGTAGATCAGTTTCAAATACTCAAGTCGCGTTCCGGCAGAGGTCTTTCTATGCTTGAGCAAGTCACGAGCGTTACTTGACCTCCAGCTGTCATTTCCTCGCTGATCTGCTTTGGGATTCACCGGCTGTCCCAGGATTGCACGATCTATTGGCGTCAAACCAGAGCCGTCTTTGGTTGCGGGCTCCACAGATTCTATGTTAAGAACCAATTGGAGGATATCATTGTCCGTTGCTGTGGCAGCATAGTGTGCTGGGGTGCACCCATTGCGATCTGGGCTCATGTTCAGATCTTTACCCTGAAGTAAGGCCTGCACAGCTGCCTTTTTTTCAGAGGCGCAGGCCCAGGAGATTGGCGGTGCTTTAAAATCTGGGTCCGTCTTGCTCATGATACTCGGCCATAATTCAAGAATTCGAGGTATTGACTCGTGACAACCACCATAACAAGCTGCGATGAGCAGTGTCTGATCCTGATAGTTGTCAAGTGTTTGGCGAACACGGTCAGGCTTGAGGAGGGATAGTGCAACTTGGTCGTATCCGAACTCTAGGGCTGTGTGAAGCGCTGTCCTCCCATCCAAGTCCTCAATTTTGGGATCGCATCCCTTTTTCACCAGGCTTTCGACAAGCCACATGGAGAAATCGGGGTCCACGGGGTGAATAGCATTGTGTAAGACGGTCCTGCCATTTTCGTCTTGTCCATCCAAGTCGCAGTCCGTAGCCAATATGCGGTCAATCATGTGCCGGAACCTCGTTCCAATAGCAAAGATGAGGGTCCACGACCCGGCATAATCCTCTGCCGACAGGTCAGCCTGATGAATATCAACCAGGCACTCAGCCACGTTGTAGTTTTCAGCTAGAATCGCAGCATGTAAAGGGGTCTGGCCTTCCGAGTCGCGAGCTTCGACGTCATATCCCCTTTGTATGAGCCTTTCGACAGTGCAAATCGGAGTGTACGTCGCAGCGAGGTGAAGAAATGTCTGCCCATCCTCATCTCGATAGCCATGCATCCGTCGAGCTAGTCGCTCAAAGGCAAACAGTGCGTTTTGATGGGTAGAGTCGGTTAAGCTGTCCCTTCGCGGTTCTGCCTCATCGATGATGTCAATGATCCCATCTACCCAGTCGGGGGTATCTTCTTCACTGCAGCTTGACATTCCAAAAGACTCTGACCCATCATCAAGGCCAGCGTCATGGCTTCTCGGCTCCAAGGGAGTGGAGTATGTATCCAGAAGATACTTCACTGGGCACCAGCCAGTTTTGTCAATCTTCAATGACCACCGGCTCGTCTCCAACAGCTGGCTGATGATCTGGCAATCCAGGACACCGACGGCCACATGGAGAGCCTGGCGACCCCAGATGTCAGTCCTTGTTGATGATTGCTTTTGCTTTTTCGTGATCAGTTCCACGCACTCCAGACTCCCGCTTTTTGCTGCCCAGTGAAGCGGTGTCATGCCGTTGATGTCGACCATGTCCAATGCTTGCTGAAGCTGCTCCTTCTCCAATCTTCTTTCAACCTCCAAAGCGCCAATCAAGTAATGCAATGCCGTTGGATTTCCCATGGCAGCGGCGAGGTGGAAAGGGCTCTGCTCAAAGAGATTGAGAATCTCAGGAGCTTGCTGAAGTCCGCGCATCTTCAGGTAACGCCAGAAAGGTTCCGACTCTGAACAGCAAGCGTAGTGAATTGGCTTCCAACCGAAAATGTCGCTTGATTTTCCCACGTCTCGAGGGAAGGCGATAGGGGTAGCGACAAGATATGAGTTCTTGTTTTCAGGTCGACTTGCCTTGTCCTTTGCATCCTTGATTTCTTTAAACATTCTTTTGTGGTCCTCCGATATGCCCAATGCCTCCGCTGTTTCGTGGCGAATGTTGACCTGTTTTCGGAAAGTTTCCTCTGGGAGCAAGCTCCAAAGGTCATTGCGGCGGCCTTGGCAATGGTAGAAAGGTAGGAGTTGAGCGATCATGTCCCTGAATTTGGTCTTGAGCATCCACAAGACTCCACTAAGCTCGCTCGCTAATTCTCTGCGCGGCCAAACGCCGCTACGAGGCTCGTTCGCAACCAGGAGAAAGTTCACTGTCGCGGCAACTGCAGAGTAACAGAACTGCTCAGGCGGGTCACTCCTGATAGTAGTGTCCAGTAAGTTGCGGTACAGCCGAGCAGTCTCTGCCCATCTGTGTTCTCGAGCAATCCGGGGGAGTAGGGTTAGTATGGCGCGGTTAGGAAGCAGGTCTTGGAAGCTAAGGGCAGGGATCATGCAGAGAAGGATGTCTCCTCTGCTCCCCAATCCGAACGACTCCATTTGTCGGACAACATTTGTCAGTTGGCGGTGCTGTAGCGTCGGGCGACTCCAAGTCTTTGAGAAAAGACCAGGATCAAATGCATCTTTGTTTCTAACATCGAGGTTTCCTTGCTTCTCGGACGATACCTGGTCCAGGACGTTTTTCTCTAAGTCCTTGGCAATTGCCCACATGAAACTTGTGAAGAGATGTTGAGCGAGGATTGTGGGAAGGTCTCCAGAGGAAATGAGGCCGAGCTCCCTTTCTTGGACTTCGGTCGGCCTGGGTTCGTTTGGGCTATACCCTATTTCGAGTTGACTCCGTCGTGGTTTCAATCTCTTTTGTTCTATCGAGCATATTAGTGATGCTTCGGCCAGCGATAATGAGCGTAGCGTACTCACCATCTTCCGATCTGCCGTGGAACCCAATGACGAGGTCCATGTTGGCTCTTGTGGGCGTTTTGGAACCCGTGTCATCATCAAGCTCTTCGACGATTCCTTCGTCAACCCACCAGGACAGATCCCGCAGAAGTACACCATCAAAATCGTATCCGAGAATGCGGTAGAACTCACGTCTAGGGCCTCCGAAATGGGCATCGGATGTGTGACTTTTTTTGGATTGCTTCTCTGCTGAACGTCTTGCATCAATAGTCGCCATCCAAAGAGATAGAATGGCTTCTATTTGTTCACTGGCCACTTTCCACTCGCCATCAGGTCTCTGCAGTTGTATGAATACCGAATCTTCTGTTTTAACGCCACTGTTGGAAAAGAGCGAGCTAGCAACTCTGATAGCCCACTCGGGCTCCTCGGTACAGTTCTTGAGGTTCTTACAGAAAGTATTCATGAAGCACTCGACAGATTGTGCCAGTGCCTTTGAAGCATCCTTTGAATGGGATTCCCATTGGCACAACTTGCCAAGCCGCTTGCGTACTTGGAGAAGCTGTTGACTTGACGGTGGCCGAGTGCTTGGGTTGGAGCTGTCCCTTCCGTTGGCCCGGTCAGACGGCGCACTGACAACTTGAGGCAGGGAGAAAAATAAATCCCTCGACCTAGGCTTTGGAGCCAGGACTTCCCACTGGTAGACCATATCCAAACCTTCGTCCCTTGGCTCATCCACTGAGGGTTGCTCATATTCCCGAAAACTTTGACAGTAGGTAATTTTCATGGCAAGAAAGTCGATTTCGTACTCGGGGGTAGCGTCGAGAGATTCCGGCCTTCGCGAGAGGTGCCTGCGGATAAATCCACGAATCACAGCCATGAGAACTATAGCTCCTAGTTGCGCAATAGAACATGGATAAGGGAGGCCACGAAGGCCTACAAACTGAGTGATGAATCCGGACCCAGCAGCCAAGGAGCCGAGGACAGTAAGAAATTTCCATGGCGTCCCCGGAGCGGTCTTGCACGAACCCTAAGAATAAAAACATTAATGTTGTACCAAGTGATATATTCCGTCGAAAGCTCGTACCTTGTCCATTGCCAGATCCCCGACAGAATGGTTTGTAATTCCACTCCTCGTAGGTTTTGTCTCGTTCTGCGCTGGAGCTTCAGTCGTCCCGCCGCCAGGAATCCTAGGCCGCTCACTACAAGATGTCATGATACGGCGTTTTGGCCCAGCAAGGATAGTGTAGCCTTGAAAGCCCTGGTCATTGACACTTTGACGACATTGGAGCCAAATTAGCCGAGGGAGTGCCTTGGTTGTGTCAGAGTCGCGCGCCTTCCAAACATCCTCATCGGTACTATTCCCCACTGCGATCGAGCAAAACGCGATTCCTGTTGAGAGAAGAAGTGACCCAATGAGATAACAAGAGAAGCCGTAGGACTTGCGCTCAAAGTTTTTGGTGTCCTTCAATGGGCCGTAGAAAACCACAACACCGGCAAGGACAAGAAGACCGAGCTGAACAATGATTGCGACGGCTACGGCCATTCGCAGCTCCTCTTTCTGCTTGGAGAAGTCAGGAACAAGATTGAGCTGCATGTTGGGGGGTAGGGGCTCCGGCTCAGTAGGAGGATGTGCCGGGTGGTGGCCTTCTGTGCCACTGGTTGCCTCAAGCACCGCAGTATCGTCGTCTGGAGGAGATGATCTTTTCCAAAACTCTCGACAACGCTTTCTCAGGCCTATCAGAAGTTCTTGAATGGGCTCGAACCCGTCGTCGTGGTGCTCTTCAATGGATCTGGTCAGTGATGTTAATGGCAGAAGGGCCTCTCGCGAGCTTACTATAGTGTACCATCAACTTCGGAGGGTCGTTTGCTTGTTCCCCATTGTCGGCTGCGGCTGTCTCGGTGGCAGTGTCGAGCAGGTGTATTCCGCAAGACTCTCCCGTACTTAACCCGCTCTCATTGCGCCCTCTGTGCATGTCATACTCATGGGGGAAAATCAGAAGTTGCATAATTCTTGGCCTGCCCATAACCCGAACGATCGATTTCCCGTCAAAGAGCTCGCAGACATCGTGAGATGTGGAAGACATTATTTCCAGCTCTGCGACTGCTCTGGTTTCCCTTGCGCGTCCGATGAAAGCTCGTACAATCTCTGGGCCTTGAACCCGGATCGCACTGGCGATAATCGTAAGAATTCCGAGAGGTACGATCGCAATAATAATATGATCTTCAAATGAGAGGCTTTCGCTGAGGAACTGTGCTGCAAACTGCTCCCCAAAGAGGGCAAGAAGTCTGTAAAATTAGCAAGACCATCTTCAGGTTACAAGAGTTATAACATACGGCGCGATATCCGTGAAGAAGTTAAAGGCAAATTCGGAATCATCTGCGGCGGCAGCCAGCTCTGCCATGAGGAAGATCAGAAGCAGACGAAGGCCCGCTGTGCGTTGGAGTTGACGAAACATGACGATTGAATGATCACTATCCAGAGATAGTTGTCGTTCTGTAGTATGCGAAAAGTGCTAAGAGGAGGTCTAATGAGTGAACAGCACGTTTCCAGCTCCCGGATTTCTCTCCCGCCATAAACCTCTGGCAGTTTTGGGCAGCATTGGGCAGGATCGGGCGTCCATAATGTGTGCATATACTTGTTGGGCCATTATTGGACAGTATTAACCGTGATGTTTTCGTTATATGCAGGCTAGGTAATACAAGCTGGTCGCATGACCATAACTATTTACTAACTTAATGCGGGCTAAGGCGGGCTAATATAAAAAACATTATTTAATTAATACCTTATTCTCTCTATAAATAAACTTAGTTTAGATATATCTAAGTAAATTAAGTTTAGGCTACTTCTTAAATTCGCGGATTTGTTTTTTTCTTACTTTATTTAGTAAATAGTTTAACAAGTCTAGGATATCTAAAATAAGCGCTATTACGCGCAAGTATATAATAATACTATTAGACTTTTTATAATTAAACCTTTTATAAATTTATTAAACTTAGAAGACTAATTCTTAGAGCTAGCCTCTTATACTAGTAAAAAATACTTATTATTAAGCGTAGCTAAGTTAGCTTTTATATTTAATTAGTAATTTAAACTAATTTTTATTAATATATATATATTCCTTATAAGCTTCTATTCTTAGATATTTATATTATTAAGTATATTATATAAATATTCGCTAAAATATAATAATTTATATAGATTAATATTTTTTAATATTATATTTATAAAAATTAATTACTTAGATTTTTATACCTTTGTATTTTTTTAATATATATTAAACTTTATTACTTTTTGTTTAATTATTTATTTTAGCTATTAATATTACTTAATATATACCTTAGTTATTATATTATTATAATTAAAAAAAACATTTAATTTAAAAAAATTTTTCTTTAAAGCTTATATAATAAAAGAAGCTTATTATAATAGCCCTAAATAAATATCTTTCTACTAGGTTATCTCCTTATAGCCTTAGTTATGCTCTAATATATAGTATTCTCTCTTATCCCGCTTACCGCTCTCCCTATCTATAACGAGAGGGTATTTCCTAAGGGATAAACTAGTCGTGCTAGTTTATATTAGCAGAGGAGAATATTATATAACCTTAAAGGGTAATATAATATTACGTCTAGTAATATACTTAAGGTATTAAGTATAACTAAGTTATATTAATAGCTAAGGTAGCTATTATATAAGAAAATATAGTAAATATATTCTATATATTTATCTAGTCTTTAGGTTAAATATAGTCGAGTTAAATTAAGCTATTAATATTTGATTTATATAGTCGAGAGAAATTAAATTAATTTTATTTAACTTATATATCTTCTTACCCTATAATTAGCTAATATAATAGGGTTAATTTTCTACCTAGTATTATTACCCTTAATCTTATTATAGCTATAATATAAGGCTCCCCCTCTATTAGTCTTATCCCTAAGGCTAGCTTTAGAGACTAAGTATTACCATAAGTAACTTAGACTTATAATTATTTCTTTTATTAATATAATATTAGGTTATATCGAAAAATTATCTTCTTACCCTAAACTTATTACTATGCGCTATAGTAATTTTTCTCACTTAATTAATAAATTTAATTTTAAGATACCTTAGTATTTTATATACTTCTATGCTAATTACTATCTATATATAGTAGCTAAAGGGAAATAATATTATAACTTTTATATTAAGAAGAAATATATAAATTGCGATTTTAGTCATATTTCTTTATAAGCTTATAGGTTATTATTTTCCTTAGTAATAGGTATATATTAATATATTCTAATTGCCTATATTTCTTAGGAGAAGGATTATCTTAAAGAATAAAAGGAGAAGGCTAAGGTAGACTTTTTAGAGGTCTTATCTCGCTTATAGTAGCTTTATTATTAAGAGAAGTATCTTTATAAGAAGGCTACTGAGATAATCTATTATAGTTATAAGGACTTAGATAAGCTAGATAAGGCAGAGTATCGCGATAAGGAGGCTTATTATAATTTAGAGGCTTAGGCCTTATCTAAGGTTTAATTACTAGAGGACTATAGGGTTATTAATTAGAGTATTATTCCTAAGTCTATTTTATTTTTATTTAATATTATTAATAAAAGTTCTTTAAAAGGTATTATATATTAATAAGATATTCTAAGGGTTCTTATATATTTTCTAAGTTAAAGTAATCCTTTTATTTAATAAAATATATTATTTTATTATTAATTTTATTTATATTAAGGATAGCTTTTATAATATATTTTTCTAATCTATTAATTTCTATATCGGGCTTATTACTTATTTTTACTTAGATAATATCTTATATTAATTTAAGTAATAAAAAATAAAAAATTAAATAGAGCTTAACCTTAGGTAATAAGTCTAATTTATAGTTATATTTTAAGATTTTCTTTTTAATTTTATATAATTTAATATATTTATAATTAAGTTTTTTATTTTATTATTTTATTTTAATATTTTTTATTGCGAGGTAAATTATATCTCCCTCTAAGAAAGTTAATCTCTTAATCCTTTTTTTATTAATATAAGTTATTATTTTATTCTTAATAAATTTAAGTTCTATTTATATTTCTTTATATAGATTATATAATTAGTCGCTAATAAGGATTACTTTAAGATTAATAATAATATCCTATAATTATTAATAAGTATCTAATATAAATTTAAAGTTAGTATATATTAATATAGTCTTTATGCTCTTATTTATAGCTATATTATAGGCTAACTAAGTAGCTAATAACTTTTTAACTTAATTAGTTTATTTATAATTAATATAATATCAAAGGTATTATTTTAATATTTAGTTTATATATTCTATTTAGCTATTTATCTCCTTATAGTATACTATAGAGAGCTTATAGTTAATTCCTAAGTATTCTATAAGGCTTTACTAAAATTTTAAAGTAAATAATAATCTTTAATTAATAATAATTTTAAGTAATATACTATATATCTTAGTAATATAAAAGTAAAAGAAATAAATAAATTCTTTAGCTATTATTAATTCTCTATAAGGTATAAAATAAGAAAATTTCATAAGTCTATTTATAATAATAAGAATATTATTATAAAAGTTTCTAATAGCTAATTCTTTTAATAAGAATAATTTAATAATAAAGTCTATTATAATAGCTTCCTATAGTAACTAAGATACTAATAAGAGTTATAGTTTACTATAGGGCTTAATATATATAATAAGTGAGTTAATTATATAAATAAGTTAATTAAAAATCCTAACCCTCTATATTTAGATCGCAATATAAATACTATAAACTATTTAATTAATTAAAATTACTTACTATATTCTTCCTTAGATATCTTAATTATTACTTAATAGGTCCTTATATTATAGCTAGGCTTACCGCAGATACTATAACGCCGAATACCCGGTCGCGTTAACCTCCCTTAACTACTACTCCGCGATAATTCCGCCATTACCTATGCATTAGTATCTATTTAATTAATTACTTGCCTTCTTTCCTTTACCGTTATAACCCCTCTTTTCTATAGCTAGGTCCTTTTTGCCCTCTATTATTAGCTTAATATCTTATTTACTTCCTAAAGGTCTTTAACCTTAGCCCTTAATAATATATTCTTATATATTATTGCTATTATATCCTTTATAAGAGACTTAAGAGCTCTTAGAATTAACTCTAGTAAGCTATTATAATACCTTTTGATTTATCTCTCGAGGTATTTAGACTAAGATCTAGCCTTAAGTATAATTTTTAGAGTCTTTAAAACCTAAGGGGTTAAGGGCTTAGCTTCCTCCTCGGTAGGTATTAAAGTCTATAGCTATATATTAAGCTTTAAGACTATAGCTTCTAGGTCAAAGGGAATAAAGCTAGCTCCTTTAAAAGCCCCCCTAATATTTCTTTTTATTATAATAGCCTTATATATAGTATAAAAAGCTAAAAAGAACTTAGTCTTTAAAATATAGGTTATAGAAGATCTAATTAGATACTTTATTTCTTAATTATAAGCTTATTTTAATATACTAAAGTACTTAATATTAAGGGGCTAAAATAAATAAAATAAATAAGGTAATATATAAAGCTAGATAATCTTATTCTCCTTATAATATCTCTTAAATTTAATAAAATAATAACTTTTATAGCTATTAAGGATTAAAAGATAATAAAAACTAATTAATTAATTAGTTATATACCGGTTAAAGTACTTAAGCTACTTAAGACTAATCTTATTATTAGTCTAGCTATTTTGGGTTATTATAATAGCCTAATTGCCCGGGAGGTTATTTTCTTAGTACTAATTAGTAAGGTAATATTAGCCCGCGCTAATAATAAGCGGCGGGATTAATTAGCCTTCTATATTAATTACTTAGATTATTATAATCTATTCCTAGTTTCTAGGTTATATTAATTTTAGCTTTAAATGCCTTTCTAAGCCTATAATAATTATTTCGCTTATAATTATACCTATAAGGAAGCTAGTCTTATTAAAATTATAGATATTATTTAATTAGATACTATACTTGGCGATTATATTTACTATAAGCCGAAATTAATTATAGATAATAATTAGATCTTTATATTTAGCTCTCTAGTAATTATATTTCTAAAAAAAATATATCTTAAGGTCTAGGTATTACTTAATAAAGTTATAAGCCTAATATATGCCGATAAGTAATATATCGCGGTTAATAAGTAATTAATTAGTTATTTCTTTAATATTATGAAGCCGAGGGGGAAATCCTTATAAATCTAAATCGAGAATAAAGTACTTAAGGATATTTTCCTCTAGATTAGATAATCGACGCGATTATAAGATACTATTAACTCGGGCTTATATGCCTTAGTTCCGATAATAGAAAGTACTATAATTAACTTTAT